>NC_142737.1:23273207-23318207 GCF_051943395.1 Hippocampus bargibanti
ATTTGGTTTGTTTCATCAAGAATGGTATATTCAATCATTTTTAATAAATATTGAAAAGTGAGGTGTAGGGCATGAGAATGACATCCTTTTCTGGAAGAGGACAAAATGACAATCCCCAATTTATATAATGATAGATTTGTGTTTTATCAGCATCTTCTTCAAAACGGTGTTTACAAAGACTCGATTTTTAAACCCAACGGTTTAAAAAAATAGTGTCCCCAGAAGCAAAAACTTTTGATAAACCGTTAAATCTTGATAAAAATCAAATCTACCTTTTTTTTTTTACGTCACTGTTCAAATGAAACTTAACTCCACTTCTGTGCTTTTTTGTCATCTTCATGACCAAAGATGCAAAACTACAATATCTCACAACAGTAAACTCATAAAATCCACATTCACTTCCGTGCATTGACAACTCCAATGCCATTACTTCAAGTCTTGTGAATTTGGAAATTGAAGGCACAAGATTCACTAACATGTAGAATTGTACAGTGCAACATTTGGGAATTTAGGACTTAAACCATGTACCACTGTCATATCTTTTCCAAGTCTCACTTGTTAAGTGACACATTATGAATCAATATAGACAGCACCAAGGATATTGTTTTGGTGATCTTGAATCAAAGAGAACAGTAGGACTATCCTAGCTTGTGTTTTAATTGTGTGTGTGTGTGTGTGTGTGTGTGTTGTGTGTGTGTGTGTGTGTGTGCCTCGACTGGGATCACCACCTTATCGTGGTGAGGCACTTTGCGCGTCTCCGTGACCCCGAGAGCTATGTCGGCTGGAGTCTTGTACTCCCTGGCAGGGTCACCCAAGCCGAACAGGTCGGAGGGTAGAGGCCAGACAGAGTGATCCCAAATCCGCACCCGGGGGTAGGCGTAGGCGGAGTCCAACAGATCGGACCACCGGCAGCCCCTTGCAACCGCACTCACCTGAAGGTCGTCTCGAGTCTTCACTCTTGCCACTGGAATACAGTGGGTGCGGCCAAGTTTGTGGGGGAAGGAATTGCGCGCCCCGTCCCTCACACTAAATCCACTAGTAGCGCAGGTTTCAGCTTCCACCATATAAGTCCACTGGCGATAGGATAAAGTGACGGGGGCAGGTCATGGATGTGACTGGAAGCTTCTAGCTTGATTCCTACACAGGGGCGAGTTGGAAAAAAACATATGAGATGAGATATTGGTAATTGTCTTGGCAAACTACAAATATGGCCGAAACTGTAGTCTCAAGATAAGTGGCACCATTTTTCCCCCAGAGGAGAGAGCTGGAGTGAGGGCAGGTGCGCCGGCAGCTGAAGGCCATTCAGAAATCAGGAAGGCTCACCAGAAGAAACCACTCCTTAAAATAGTCAGTTGCTACACTGCTCAGCGTTCGGTTCGGTTCAAGTACTGCTCTCGGAGTTTACCAAGACAGTGGAGTTCAACTGTGTAAAGACCAGGGTGGCTGACGGTGAGAGAACCTGTTATTGTGACCGTTTATTTGATTATTTGATTTGGTGGTTTAATGTCAAAACCAGCATGTTAAGCCTTCAAATGTAAACCTAATTGCTGTTTGTGTTTTACCTTCTTCGAAGGTTTTTCACCTTGCAATCAGCTTGCAATCTGCAATTGTCTTTTCAATGAGAAAAGAGACGATTAAGTCCAAAATAAGAGGAAAAAGAAAGGAGAAATCTGTCTCATCATTGGAGTCAAAGAGTGAAGTCCCAGTGTAATCCCGGTCAACACAGTCAAAACCCTTTTCAAGTTAGGGGGAGAACTCAAAAAACCAACATAACTTGACAGTAATAATATAACACTTCATTATTAAAATCAGCCTTTTTCACATTTTAGATAGTGGAGTTCCACATATTTTTTTTTCAATGATAGAACTATGCCATGGCTTGAAAAAGAATGGAAAGTACTCTTCTATATAGGGCCCAGCGCACCTGACAATTTAGTGAGAGAATGTAGTCTAGACCGAAGGTCTCAAACTCAATTTACCCGGGGGCCACTGGAGGCAGAGTCTGGGTGAGGCTGGGACGCATGAGGATTTCCACAAGAAAAGCACAGATAAAACATTCCAATGGTCTCAAAATCTTTCTTTTTAACACACAAAAAATGAATTAAATGAATAAAAAATAAATTAACCAGTAATAAATAAAGAAAATAATTATAATGATCCTTCGGCTTTTCCCTTCAAGGGGTCGACACAGCGAATCAGTAACCTCCATCTTCAGAGGTATGAACTGTCGTAAACATGGCTTCTCTTGCCTACTTCTTGCTGCTAGAGACCTGGCAGCGCTTGTTTTTACAAAGCCGAGTCACAGTTCGCTTGAGGGAGGAGGCAGTGGAGACTCTGAGTAGGGCTTGAAGATGCTCATCAGTAAGTCTGGACCTGTACTGGGACCTATTGAAGTTCAAGGTGTAGAAGAGCTTCTCACATAATTATGTGCTCCCAAAAAGACACATGGTCCGCTTGAACATTCGAGAAAGTTCAGGGAAGCTGGGTGTTAAATCTCTCAAAAATTGCCCAAGCTTGTCTGCTTCTCCATTCACATCCCTGAACTTGGCTTTGAGTGCAGAGTTGCACTGTAGGTCACAAAGCTCCGTTTGGAACACAGGAGGGGCATCTTGCACATCAAAAGAGAATGGGTCCACAAAAAAATTGAAATGTGGCTTTGTGCATCTTGAAGTCTGCAAAAGTCTGCCGCATTTGGCCAGCGGGCCGTGAGTTTGAAAAGTGAGGTGTAGGGCATGAGAATGACATCCTTTTCTGGAAGAGGACAAAATGACAATCCCCAATTTATATAATGATAGATTTGTGTTTTATCAGCATCTTCTTCAAAACGGTGTTTACAAAGACTCGATTTTTAAACCCAACGGTTTAAAAAAATAGTGTCCCCAGAAGCAAAAACTTTTGATAAACCGTTAAATCTTGATAAAAATCAAATCTACCTTTTTTTTTTTACGTCACTGTTCAAATGAAACTTAACTCCACTTCTGTGCTTTTTTGTCATCTTCATGACCAAAGATGCAAAACTACAATATCTCACAACAGTAAACTCATAAAATCCACATTCACTTCCGTGCATTGACAACTCCAATGCCATTACTTCAAGTCTTGTGAATTTGGAAATTGAAGGCACAAGATTCACTAACATGTAGAATTGTACAGTGCAACATTTGGGAATTTAGGACTTAAACCATGTACCACTGTCATATCTTTTCCAAGTCTCACTTGTTAAGTGACACATTATGAATCAATATAGACAGCACCAAGGATATTGTTTTGGTGATCTTGAATCAAAGAGAACAGTAGGACTATCCTAGCTTGTGTTTTAATTGTGTGTGTGTGTGTATGTGTGTGTGTGTGTGTGTGTGTGTGTGTGTGCCTCGACTGGGATCACCACCTTATCGTGGTGAGGCACTTTGCGCGTCTCCGTGACCCCGAGAGCTATGTCGGCTGGAGTCTTGTACTCCTGGCAGGGTCACCCAAGCCGAACAGGTCGGAGGGTAGAGGCCAGACAGAGTGATCCCAAATCCGCACCCGGGGGTAGGCGTAGGCGGAGTCCAACAGATCGGACCACCGGCAGCCCCTTGCAACCGCACTCACCTGAAGGTCGTCTCGAGTCTTCACTCTTGCCACTGGAATACAGTGGGTGCGGCCAAGTTTGTGGGGGAAGGAATTGCGCGCCCCGTCCCTCACACTAAATCCACTAGTAGCGCAGGTTTCAGCTTCCACCATATAAGTCCACTGGCGATAGGATAAAGTGACGGGGGCAGGTCATGGATGTGACTGGAAGCTTCTAGCTTGATTCCTACACAGGGGCGGCACAGGATTGATGGTCGTTGCGAAGATGGGATGGAGCAACATTATCCTTCGGCAGCATCCTGTGCGTCTGAGCAGCCCTATTCAGGGTCCGCACTGCTCACCCCTTATAGGGGAAGGGTCTAGAAAAGGTGACCTAAACATTGCTTGTTCCACCACACCTGGGTGGCCCACCGCAGCCACCAAGGCATCCCCCCTCTGCGGTCGAAAACGAAATATAATCAAACCCTTGACTATGAACCTGGCTTCCTGGAATGTTCGCACCCTCCTCGATGCTCGAGACGGGATGGAGAGACCTCGAAGACGAACTGCCCTCATCGCACATGAGCTGAGAAGGTACAACATCGATATTGGCGCACTCAGTGAGACTCGGTTCTCAGGCGAGGATTCACTCACAGAAGTTGGTGAAGGTTACACCTTCTTCTGGAAGGGTCTCCCAGAGAATGAGCGAAGACTCCATGGAGTTGGCTTTGCTGTGAAAAGCAGCTTACTCAGTAACATCCCTGAGTCCCCCCAAGGCATCAGTGAACGGCTTATGACCTGGCGTATTCCCCTGGTAAAAGGTCGCTTCGCAACTTTAATCAGCGCCTATGCTCCCACCTTGGATGCTGACGATAACACCAAAGATGCCTTCTACGAGTCCCTGGATGCTACCATATCCAAAATCCCTGCCTCTGATAAACTTGTTCTGATGGGTGACTTCAATGCCCGAGTAGGTACTGATGCCAGGCTCTGGAAACAAGTAATCGGAAGGCACGGGACGGGGAAAATAAACAGCAATGGCCTCCGACTCCTCACTCTGTGCTCTGAGCATCAGTTGATTGTAACTAACACCATCTTTCAACTGAAAAAGAAATACATCACATCATGGATGCACCCCAGGTCCAAACATTGGCACTTACTGGACTACATCATCACAAGGCAACGAGACCAAAATGATGTCTGCATCACGCGGGCCATGCGTGGGGCTGAATGCTGGACTGATCATCGACTGATCAAGTCCAGGCTCAAGCTGAGAATTCGACCTCCTCATAAGAAACAGCAACCCCAAAGGCGTCTTAACACCAGGTCCCTGGAGTCCCCAGAATGTGCAGCCAGCTACCGCCACAAGCTGGCAGAGGGACTTGCCAGCCTGGACAACGACACCAGTAACGGTGACCTTGATGTTGAAAGCAGGTGGAAAAAATTGAGGACAACAATTCATCAAGCTGCCTCTGAGACCATCGGCTTCACTCAGAAACGTCATCAAGACTGGTTCGATAACAGCTCAGCTGCCATACAGGAGCTTCTGGAAGCCAAGCGCAAAGCCCATACCACACTTCTCTCCAACCCTCATTCTCCACTTCTCCTCTCTCACTACAAGGCCATCCGTGGTGAAACACAGAAACAGCTGAGGATGATGGAGAACAAGTGGTGGCTCAGCAAGGCCCAAGAAATCCAGAGGCATGCAGACAACAACAACACACACGCCTTCTATGATGCTGTAAAATCCCTGCACGGCCCACGAAGACAACACATTGTCCCAGTTAAATCTGCAGACGGTTCTGTACTACTGAAGGACAAACAGCTAATACTTGAGCGCTGGGCAGAGCACTTTGACTCCCTGCTCAACCAAGTAAACCCTTCAGACACATCTGTCCTTGACTCCCTCCCAGAGCTTCCATCAGTTCCCTCCCTTGATGAACCTCCTCAGTTCACAGAGGTCCTCTCTGCAATCCGGAGCCTTAAAAACAACAAAAGCCCTGGCCCTGATGGACTTCCAGCTGAGGTCTTCAAGAGCGGCGGTTACCTCCTGACACGGAAGCTTTACCACCTCATCTGCAACATCTGGCAAAACGGGACACTTCCTCAGGAATGGAAAGACAGCAACATTGTCACCATTTACAAAAGGAAGGGGGACAAGTCAGTCTGCGGCAACAGCCGTGGCATCTCCCTACTTTCTGTTGCTGGCAAGATTCTTGCAAAAGTAATGCTGTTCCGTCTTACATCGCACATTACCGAAGACATCCTCCCAGAGACACAATGCGGCTTCAGGAAGGATCGAAGCACTCTGGACATGATCTTCGCTGCGCGCCAAGTTCAGGAGAAATGCAAGGAACAAAACAAGGACCTCTATATCACCTTCATTGACCTTACAAAGGCATTTGACACAGTTAACCGTGACATTCTCTGGACCATACTGCAGAAATTTGGCATCCCCTCCAAATTTCTCGGCATCCTAAAACAGTTCCACAGCGGCATGCAAGCAACTGTACTTGTTGGTGGCCAGCAATCTTCCCCGTTCCCTGTGGAAGTCGGGGTGAAGCAGGGCTGTGTACTGGCCCCTGCTATATTCAACCTGTTCCTGATGGCAGCTACGCTCCTCTTCCATAAGTCCATCCAGCAAGGTGGCGGCGTACAAATCCAATTCCGCCTGGATGGTAACCTGTTTAACATCAGACGCCTACAGGCCAAGACCAAGACCCTGATCAGCGGCATCCACGAGCTACAGTATGCAGATGATTGTGCTCTGCTGGCCCACAGCCCAGCTGCCATGCAAAATGCCCTTGATACCATGTCCTCTGTCTACCGATCACTCGGTCTCGTGATCAATGTAACCAAAACGGAGGTCATGGCAAAAGAGAGTTCTCCAACCCCAGCGTTCACCCTCAGTGGCACACCCCTCAAGGTTGTCCAACAATTCAGCTACCTCGGCAGCATTCTAACACCCTCCTGTCTAATTGATGATGACGTCCAGGCCCGCATCCATCAAGCCTCCAAAGCTTTTGGCAGATTGCGTACTCGTGTGTTCGAAAACAACCACTTAAGAACTCCAACAAAAGTCGCAGTCTACCAAGCAGTGTGTGTGTCCACGCTGCTATATGGCGCAGAAGCCTGGACCATCTATCGACGCCATGTGAGACGCCTTGATGCATTCCACATCAGGTGCCTCCAACGAATCCTTGGCATCACCTGGCAGGATCGTGTTCCACACACCGACATCCTTCAACGCACTGCCTCCACCAGTATCGAGGCCATACTGGCAAAGAGGCAACTTCGGTGGGTTGGACATGTCATCCGGATGCCTAGCTGCCGCTTGCCTCGACAGGTGCTTTATGGACAACTCTTGTCAGCGAAGAGGAAGCCTGGTGGTCCTAAGCTGCGATACAAAGACCAGCTTAAACAGACTCTAAAGAACTGCAACATCAAGCCCAGCGATCTGGAGTCTGCTGCAGCGAACAGGCCACTGTGGCGCTCCTTATGCCACGAAGGGGTGACACAACTTGAAGACAAGCGCACTCAGAGGAGGATCGTGCGGCACGAGCAAAGACACCTTTGTGCTGCTTCAGTACCGTCTCGCCAGCCCGGTCCTGGCCTCACATGTCCTGAATGTGGCAGGATTTGTGGCTCCAGAATCGGGCTTCATAGTCACCTACAGTGGCATCGCCGCCAGCGCCAATAACCACTGTCCAATACCCCACAAAGCAATGGAAGCGACGTCATCCTCGACTTCGATGGACTGCCAAGAGAGTGTGTGTGTGTGTATGTGTGTGTGTGTGTGTGTGCGTGTGTGTGTGTGTGCGTGCATGTGTGTGTGTGTGTGTGTGTGTGTGTGTGTGTGTGTGTGTGTGTGTGTGTGTGTGTGTGTGTGTGTGTGTGTGTGTGTGTGTGTGTGTGTGAGTGAATTGCCTTCCCTGGCCGTGCAATTTGCACAATAGTGCAATTTGCACAATAGTGCAAATATGTCAATGACAAGCCACCACTTGATCATAAAGATCATGTTGCTGGATGTCACAGCAAAATAAATTGGATTTATCATCCTAACTAGAGTTTACCTACCTAATTGCCGTAGTGCAGGACTCCAGACGTTATTTACTAGGAGCATATAAGCTCCCAAACTTTTAGGAGCAGTGGAAAAAAACATATGAGATGAGATATTGGTAATTGTCTTGGCAAACTACAAATATGGCCGAAACTGTAGTCTCAAGATGAGTGTCTTGGTAAACTACAAATATGGCCGAAGCTGTAGTCCAAAGATGAGTGGCACCATTTTTCCCCCAGAGGAGAGAGCTGGAGTGAGGGCAGGTGCGCCGGCAGCTGAAGGCCATTCAGAAATCAGGAAGGCTCACCAGAAGAAACCACTCCTTAAAATAGTCAGTTGCTACACTGCTCGGCGTTCGGTTCGGTTCAAGTACTGCTCTCGGAGTTTACCAAGACAGTGGAGTTCAACTGTGTAAAGACCAGGGTGGCTGACGGTGAGAGAACCTGTTATTGTGACCGTTTATTTGATTATTTGATTTGGTGGTTTAATGTCAAAACCAGCCTGTTAAGCCTTCAAATGTAAACCTAATTGCTGTTTGTGTTTTACCTTCTTCAAAGGTTTTTCACCTTGCAATCAGCTTGCAATCTGCAATTGTCTTTTCAATGAGAAAAGAGACGATTAAGTCCAAAATAAGAGGAAAAAGAAAGGAGAAATCTGTCTCATCATTGGAGTCAAAGAGTGAAGTCCCAGTGTAATCCCGGTCAACACAGTCAAAACCCTTTTCAAGTTAGGGGGAGAACTCAAAAAACCAACATAACTTGACAGTAATAATATAACACTTCATTATTAAAATCAGCCTTTTTCACATTTTAGATAGTGGAGTTCCACATATTTTTTCAATGATAGAACTATGCCATGGCTTGAAAAAGAATGGAAAGTACTCTTCTATATAGGGCCCAGCGCACCTGACAATTTAGTGAGAGAATGTAGTCTAGACCGAAGGTCTCAAACTCAATTTACCCGGGGGCCACTGGAGGCAGAGTCTGGGTGAGGCTGGGACGCATGAGGATTTCCACAAGAAAAGCACAGATAAAACATTCCAATGGTCTCAAAATCTTTCTTTTTAACACACAAAAAATGAATTAAATGAATAAAAAATAAATTAACCAGTAATAAATAAAGAAAATAATTATAATGATCCTTCGGCTTTTCCCTTCAAGGGGTCGACACAGCGAATCAGTAACCTCCATCTTCAGAGGTATGAACTGTCGTAAACATGGCTTCTCTTGCCTACTTCTTGCTGCTAGAGACCTGGCAGCGCTTGTTTTTACAAAGCCGAGTCACAGTTCGCTTGAGGGAGGAGGCAGTGGAGACTCTGAGTAGGGCTTGAAGATGCTCATCAGTAAGTCTGGACCTGTACTGGGACCTATTGAAGTTCAAGGTGTAGAAGAGCTTCTCACATAATTATGTGCTCCCAAAAAGACACATGGTCCGCTTGAACATTCGAGAAAGTTCAGGGAAGCTGGGTGTTAAATCTCTCAAAAATTGCCCAAGCTTGTCTGCTTCTCCATTCACATCCCTGAACTTGGCTTTGAGTGCAGAGTTGCACTGTAGGTCACAAAGCTCCGTTTGGAACACAGGAGGGGCATCTTGCACATCAAAAGAGAATGGGTCCACAAAAAAATTGAAATGTGGCTTTGTGCATCTTGAAGTCTGCAAAAGTCTGCCGCATTTGGCCAGCGGGCCGTGAGTTTGAGACCCCTGGTCTGGACTTTAGGCCGAGTGACACAAGGTTTAATTTATGGCGAGGGATGTACTACAGTAAAGTCTCGTTATATCGATATTCAAGGGAGTCCGAAAAAATATCGATATAACCGGGACTATCGATATATCCGATCCTGCGCCGAACTGCATTAAACAAAAGCCGCCAAAAGAGGGCAGCCAAGCGCCATATAAGAAACGGAGCTGGCCATTAGCTCCCTTTTTTTGGGGGGAGATGTTCCCCCAATGTTCCCTCAAAATGGCACATATAATTCTTTAATGATTGTAAACATGTATGCTTTAATCTTCAGAACTACAGTGTATTTGAAACATATTCATAACTGGATGTGTACCAAGAAAGCATATTATCCGAATCTGAAGCCATTGTTTGGATTCACAAGCAATGTCTTGGCGTGAAGTCATTTTTATTTGCATTTGAATAAAAAGTGACATCGGCTGTCCTTTAATACACAGTATGGAATGTTAATAATTTTCTAAATCATCGCGCTTCAGCAGACAAAACAAGAAACATTGTTGCAAAAAACGATTGCATTCATATACAGTACAGTGGGCATGTACATAACACAACAGGGAAACTGCAACGCTTACATCTTACTGTATTATGTATACAATTTAAAAAAGTCATCAATCTTCTTCTGCTTCCCATTTTTACCTTTTAACACAAACACTTCAATCTCGTCTGCTACACACGAGCTAGCATCTGAAAATGAAAATGGCTCTGCTACACGGGTGCTGGGCACGTAACCAAGTCACCTGACCAAGTCGACCAATGGCGCGACTGATGGCGTGACACGTAACCAAGACACGTGACCAAGTTGACCAATGGCGCGACCGATGGCGTGTCACGTGACAAAGTCACACGGCCAAGTCGACCAATAGCGCGACCGATGGCGGCTCATGTGACCAAGTCGACCAATGGCACGACCGATGGCGGCTCACGTAACAAGACACGTGACCAAGTTGACCAATGGCGCGACGGATATATCGATATAAACAACAAAAATGGCCGGCGGGGGATGAAAAGGAGCACCGTAATAACCGGATTATCGTAATAACCGGGTATCGTACTAAACGGTACTAATTATACATAAAAAGACTAGAAATGTGCAAGGGAAATGAAAATAGTATCGTAATAAGCGGTTCTATCGATATAACGAGACTTTACTGTATATGGCTAAAATGCATTGTCTCAACATATATTATTTTACCAGATATCGTGTTACAGTTATTCATATTACTATCGATTCAGCAAATAATATGCAGGAACAAACAACATATCCATCCAAAAGAAAGGGAAAATTCAGGGTTTTGTTTATTTTGTTTTTTTAAACTTAATAACACACATCAACATAACAGACAAATAAAAAAAATAGACGCCAACACAGGGGCTTAATGTGTTTTGGTTAATTGTGAACTGCATCAACATGTGCGTTTCTCTGTACCAATGTATCCATGAATGGCCGTAAGCACGATGAGCGTATCAAATATTTTATTAATCTATTTTGCGGTCTCGAAAAAATGGTAAAAAAAGTCAACCACTCAACCATGCACCTGGCAGTGGTTGTGTATGCACTGATGATGTGTATGTGAAACGTCCGACACCTTCGAAAAGTACAGATGACGGCTGAAGAAACCTTCTCATCTATGCACTGATGAATTACACGAGGATGTGAATTTTTGCTTTGGTCAGTAAGGCATACTGCCCTCACGTTGTTTTGGCTGCGCATATTCTCCCATCGATTTTAGTGTGTCACTCAAAGGACAACCGACACTCCGGACAAGTTGTGTCCATAATTTGTAAAATCACTTCAAATGACTTCTACTGAGCGCATTTTGCAAAGATCCCACCGCATATAGCTATATTTTACGTTTTAAGACTCGCGCTGAATATTCAGGAAGTCTTGTTTTCGAGTTGATGACGATCCCTTGAGTGACGTCACAGAGGGAACGCCCGTGACCGAGAAAGCGACACACAATGCATTTTGGGTACTTTGTTTGGATTGAAAACATCGTGATGATGGCAAAATTAGAAGGAAAACTACATAAATAACGCGATGGTGAATCGTTGTGTGTTGCAGCCAATTGCGGTAACACGCATAAAGGTGCAAGTTTATACAAATTCCCAGCGGACAAATCAGCCCATTTCCAACGGAGCTGTGCACCATGTTGTGCAGTTTCTGGGCGCTACATTGGAGTCCAGACGGCTCGAATTGATACGGAAGGACTTCTTTAATCGATTGCAAACATTTATGCTTTCCTTTTCAAAACTATTTGAATCATATTCATAACTGGATGAGTAACAAGAAAGCATCTTCTCCGAATCTGAACTCTCTGAAGCCATCAGGCAGATTTGATAGAGTTGGATTATCTTCATGAATGGGGGATTTATTGGAGTGTTGCTACAATATGTCTTCTATTTTCATCTTGCGTTCTGTAGGCGGAATAGTGATGCCTGCATGACTTGTGTAAATAATGAAATAATACTGAGGTGGGCTGAGTAGGCAAAAAACTTCTGCTTCTTTAGAATCATGTAACTTAAGTAAAAGTTCTCCAAATAATTACTAGAGTATCTGTATTCAGCGATTAAAAAAAAAACAAAAAAAAACTCAAGTCCAGATTGTACAATTAAACATAATAACCATAATGTACGATGCATATCATAAGGGTGTAGAATATCTCAATTTCCATTTTGAGCCACGCCAATTAGCTTTATTATTTATTTATTTATTTCTTTCTTTATTTATTGTCATTACTATTATTTTAACACTATTAGCTTAACAGCCTGGTAAAATCAAAATTATTTACAGGTATTGGAGGATACTTAAGTCAGTCAGAATCTGACTCCTAAATATCAGCTTTGGAGGGAAGATCTCAACCCCATCCACAAAGGCACGGCCTCCCACACAAATTGGCCTGCTTATGTTCCTTTCGGGCCATTGGTCCACTTGGGGCCACAAGTAGACGCCTTTTTCCTCTCACGTTATCTCTGGTCGGAAGTCACCAGAGACAGCCGAAGACCTTTAGCCTGGAGGCTTTCGCTAGCTGCAACCAGAACGGCTTCTTTGTGCGATCCTGAAGGCAAATTGGATCATTACAGGGCGACTCCTGGAGCTGTCTGGAGCATCTCGGGACGAGGCGATTTAGATGGTTGTCCACCACACCAGGGATCTTGATACCTCTGGCCTCAAGCAGCACACCCTGAAGATAAACTTGTATGGTCTCCTGACGGATATTCTGACTGGTATGTTTTCTTCCAATCCACGGAGGATAAGATTCCAACGTCGGTGATAGGTCTCCCACTTGGAAATGCCTTTGTCTTGCCCATGTCTTTGTTTAAACTCCGCGTGGGTGAGACTCCAGTTTTCCCAGATCTATCCCTTTATTGCAAGTGTTTCTGCATGCATCTGGTCCAGAGAGACTAATTCAAGCCATTTCATTTGTTTTGTATTGTCTTTACTCTCTGCTTGTAATCTCTTGCAGAGGTAGTCCAGCAGAGTTCATCTTAATCATAGGCTCTAGGGCATCAGCTCTTGTGTTCATTAGTTGCCGCAGAGACTCAAATTCAGCGAGCAGAATTGCCATGGGGTCTGGGAGGACTGGACCTCGGGTATTGCGAGTTGTTTTGGCTGCTGGTGAGGTAGGGGAGGAAGCTGTGGTAGTGGTAGCCGCAGGAGAGAGTTGAAGCGGAGAGAATGCATCTTTCTTCTCAGGACACACCTCCTCTGCAACAGCATCCATACATTTCTTAACAAACACTCCTTCAGTGAAAGGCTTACCGCTGCTTGCTATCAATTTAGCAACCCGATAGCTGGCCCGAGCGGATGCCTGGTTCAGCTGAGCTTGCCGTACAACTGTATTCTGCTGAGATAGTAGTCCACTTTTTAGCTTTGAGAGTTTGTCTGCTCGTATTTGGCCTTGCAAGCTATCATACTTGTCTGTGTGACGAGATTCATAGTGTCGGCGAAGATTGTGTTCTCTGAATACCGCCACCGTCTCTTGACAGATTAGACAAACAGCCTTTTCTTTGCATTGAACAAAAAAAAACAATTGTCTGTCCACTGCAGGTTAAATACCCTGCATTCTGAATCAAGTTTTCTCTTACCTAACCTTTTCGCCATCATTCCGTTCTCTCTTTGACAGGGATTTTTTTCTGGAGGCCAAATAGGAAAAAATCTGATAGCGTCTCTGGTATTGTTCAGAGGGCCGGTCCAAATGTGCTGACGGGCCGTATCCGGCCCGGGGGCCGTAGGTTGCTTACCACTGCTTTAAGGTCACAGGTTAGGTTTTTCTGCGGGTGAGCAGCGGCAGCCTGACGCGCCAGTGCAAATATTAGAATGATGGTCATGGTATTTTAGATTTTGTTGACCTATTTCATTTGCGGCCACTGAAAAATATAATACATGACAGTTAACAACTGAACTTAGCGTTCAGTGATTTCCACAATAATTGCCAGCTCTGCATTTTGTCACATAGAGAGTGACAGTTCTGTCAATTAAAACGTCATCAGCATGTCAAGTTTCATCCTGCATAAACGATCCAACGACAAAGTAATCCAAAGAGGCATGGATTGATTATTTTAAACTCGCAATCCATTTTTACACAGTGGCGGACCGCCAAGACCTGCAAAGCCTTCTCTGCTTGCCTAAAAATATCTGAATCACAGATTGATGTTAGTTATATTTTATCCATGAATTCCTATTAAATAATTCCAAATAAAGTTCATCCTGTCTACTTGCTATGTAATTTAAAACAGATTCTTTTCTCACAGACATTGTATTGTAGGTGTTCAAATACCTGACCTGTTTCGACGTATACTTCCGCCTTCATCAGAATGTCACGGATGTTGTTGTGACGCGCCTTTTTCAGCTGGTGTTGCTATGGGGGTGTGACCTACACCTGTCGGATCTGACAGGCAAGTCACGCCCCCCGCTGTCCGCTCGTCCCTCCAGGATACTGCTCCAGGTGGTAGAGAGCATGTAAGCTCCCTCATCCCTGTTGATGGTCCTTGGTTCTCGCTTCCGGATTTCAATGGCCTCCCTGATCCAGCGCTGATGTTTGTTTTCTTCGGTGCGGATGACTCTGGCCTTCTCCTAGTCCATGATGTGATTTTCTCTTTTGCAGTGGTCTGTGATGGCTGATTTATGGTGTTCCTGTTGAGCCTGTTCTTTTATTGCTCTTGTTAGTATTGTTGCTGTCTCCTTTTCACACTCCTTCTTGTGTTCTTTTTCTTGTATTGAAATTCCTTCCTGTCTACCCGATGTATGATTTATTGCATGACTTATTTGCTGGCTAATGGTACCCTCTAGTGGACTTGTAATAAATCACATCACACTTTTTTTCAGTCTGTGGATTGATTCAGACGTAGCACGAATGAAGGCGTAGTGATGAAATCCACAGCTCGTCACTGTTTTTACAATACAAGATCTGAACAAGGCCAAACTGGCAAATAAACTAGAATGGAGTCTAAAACTGCAATGAAAGGTTCTGAGGGAACCTTTTCCCAGTTCTTTTTTTATCTTGAATGCTTGCCAGGTTAACAGTAATTATCAGAATACTTCAGAATCAGACAGAATCAGAAAACTTATTAACCTGTTTATATTTTTCTTTACCTCATCATGGGCGAACAAACTATTGTTCAGCTTCCAACATAAAGCCTTAGGAATGATAAGGATAATAATCATAACTGGTGTCAAGGTTACCTTAAGTGTGATTATTTTATGATCAGACAGTGGTGCTGGGTGGTAGTCTACTGCAACGAGGTCCGCAGAGATTGTTTTAGATATCAACCAGTAATCCGGTCTAGATTGTTTTGAAAGGTCTTTAGAGTGCCAAGTATATGTTTGTAGAGGGGGAAACTGTTCTCTGAAAACATCGTATAGGTTGTATTTCTCCATTAAGGTGACGAGGTATAGATTAGAGACTACTTGGCTTGGCGGTGGAAGTCGATCTAGTTTGTTATTCATAACTACATTAAAATCACCACCCAGAATTAAATAGGCAGTTGGAATAGGCAGTTTTAGGACGTGAATTGTACCCATATATATTAATCATGATAACATTTTTATCAGAGATTGACAACATAAGTATGATATAGTGACCTTCCGGGTCATTGTCATGACCAATAATTTCCCCAGATAAATTTTCTTTTAGAACTGTGACACCGGCTGCTTTTTCCGACCTGTGTGCTCCACATAAGTATCTTCCCCATGGACATTTCCAGAGGCAGACGTCATTTGTTGTACTACGAGCTTCTTGCAAAAACAAGAAATCACACTTAAATTTTCTGAGAAACAAAAATACAGCTTTGCGTTTCAAGGTGTTCCTTAAACCCCTGGCATTTAGGGAGAGAAGGGAAAGGGACATAGGGACGAGAACAGTAAGAAATAGACAAGGAAGATAGAATAAGTGAAAAAATAAGCTGGGAAAAGTAAAAAATTAAATAAAAAACATTTTTTTTTATAAGAACTAAATATAGAAAAAAAACCAAAAAGCAATCCACGGGATCACTTCAAAAACAAAGTGCTAACACCAAACGTTTGGTGAAGCACAGTCTTTATTGAAAAATAAATAGAGACTAAGGACTGCTGAATAAACAAAAGTAGATCTACAATTAAACATAATAAGCCCATAATGTACGATGCATATCATAAGGTGTAGAATATTCAATTTCCATTTTGAGAGCAATTGCTTTATTATTTATTTATTTATTTATTTATTTATTTATTGTATTACTATTATTTTAACACTATTAGCTTAACAGCCTGGTAAATCAAAATTATTTACAGGTATTGGAGGATACTTAAGTCAGTCAGAACCTCCTAAATATCAGGGAGGGAAGATCTCAACCCCATCCACAAAGGCACGGCCTCCCACAAAATTGGCCTGCTTATGTTCCTTTCGGGCCTTGTCCACTTGGGGCCACAATAGACGCCTCCTCTCACGTTTCTCTGGTCGGAAGTCAAGAGACAGCCGAAGACCTTTAGCCTGGAGGCTTTCGCTGCTGCCCAGACGGCTTCTTTGTGGATCCTGAAGGCAAATTGGATCATTACAGGGCGACTCCTGGAGCTGTCTGGGCGTCTCGGGACGAGGCGATTGATGGTGTCCACCACACCAGGGATCTTGTCCTTGGCCTCAAGCAGCACACCCTGAAGTACTTGTATGGTCTCCTGACGGATATTCTGCTGGTTGTTTTCTTCCAATCCACGGAGGATAAGATTCCAACGTCGGTGATAGGTCTCCCACTTGGAAATGCCTTTGTCTTGCCCATGTCTTTGTTTAAACTGCGTGGGTGAGACTCCAGTTTTCCCAATCTATCCTTTATTGCAAGTGTTTCTGCATGCATCTGGTCCAGAGAGACTTTCAAGCCATTTATTTGTTTTGTATTGTCTTTACTCTCTGCTTGTAATTTTGCAATAGTCACAGAGTTCATCTTAATCATAGGCTCTAGGGCAGGGGTGGGCACTCCTGGTCCTGGAGAGCCACCCTCCTATATGGAGGGTGGCTCTCCAGGACCAGGAGTGCCCACCCCTGCTCTAGGGCATCAGCTCTTGTGTTCATTAGTTGCCGCAGAGACTCAAATTCAGCGAGCAGAATTGCCATGGGGTCTGGGAGGACTGGACCTCGGGTATTGCGAGTTGTTTTGGCTGCTGGTGAGGTAGGGGAGGAAGCTGTGGTAGTGGTAGCCGCAGGAGAGAGTTGAAGCGGAGAGAATGAATCTCCCACCACATTATCATTGGAACCCACAGTAGGTTCACCCCCCAGGTAATCTAGCATATTAGCAACAAGCATTGCTTGACTTTCTTTTGGACGACATACAGGAGGCAATGAAGCAGTATTTTCACTTTCACATCCTGTAGTGGCAGCATTAAGGGGTACAGGGCTAACGTTAGCTTTGGTGTTAGCGTCTGTAGCCCTGCCTTTTATTTTAGTCAGGCTAGATCTTATCTGGTTGATCAGGGATCTCAGATCAAGCAGAGACGATTAGAAGTTATCTTGCAGTTGCTCACATGTATTCTTTGTCATTCAGGACTCATTTAGTGTTCAGCAGTCCTCATGAAAGTAAGCACTCAGGAGGGCATGTCCTCCGTCGCACGTCCGTCTCCCACGAGCACCAAATGCCTGAGTAGACAACCGGTCCTGTTCCCACAGTACATTAATTCTCTCCCCATTTCCACTCAAGCACTTAAAGGACAAGCGGACAAGTTGTGTCCATAATTTTTAAAATGGCTTCAAATGACTTCTACTGAGCGTATTTTACAAAGATTCCTCCGCATATAGCTATATTTTACGTTTTAAGACTCGCGCTGGATATTCAGGAAGTCTTGTTTTTGGGTTGGTGACGAGTCCATACGTGACGTCACTAAAGGACCGCCCTTTACCGTAAAAAAGACGCATTCTAGCGGTCCTTCCATCACGTCAATGTATTTTGCGGTACTTGTTTGGTCTGGGGACCTCGTGTTGCACCCAAAAGCCGCCAGAAGGCCAGTAGAGGGCATGCAAGCGCCATATAAGGAATTTATCAGCCTGTGGAAACGAAGGTGGCCACAGGAGGTCGCCATTTTGTGCCTCTTTTTTTGGGTGAGAGATTTTCCCCCAATGTTGCCTCAAAATGGCACAAATAAATTATTTAATCGATTGCAAAGATGTATGATTTCATCTTCAGAACTATTTGAATCATATTCATCACTGGATGTGGAACAAGAAAGCATATTCTCCGAATCTGAAGCCATTGTTTTGATTCACTAGCAATGCAACACGTCTTGGCGTGACGTCACGAACTGGGGGCGGGACTTTCTGAAAATGCCCAATTCGCAGCTCCATTTTTTGCAGATTTTGGACACTTTAAGTCATTTTTATTGGTGTTTTGCATTTGACTAAAAATATCATACTGCGTGTTTTGGGTATTTTAGATGCTATAAAAAGTTTTTCTGGCGTCAGTTAAAAACCAGCGACATCGGTTGTCCTTTAAGGGCGTGTGCTTTAATGTTTTGGTTCATTTTTCAAAATAAAACAGTTCGGACTCAGATAATAAATAAAACGGAATTTCTGTAAATTATGTATTCTTTCTGTTTTTGCTTTTTTGAATGTTGCTGTGCCGATGATTTTTGTGTTTGGGAGCCTTTTACTAAGCGAGTTGCTTGTTCTGTCGCCACAAAGGGACATAAATCTTCTTGTGCCGGGCCCAAGTCCGGATAAATACAGAGGGTTGTGTCAGGAAGGGCATCCGACGTAAAAGCTTGGCCAAAACAAACATGCGGATCAAATCTCTAAAGATGGAGGACACTGATTTGCTGTGGCGACCCCTTGAGGGGAAAAGCCGAAAGGAAAAGAATAAGATTTATTCCTTCTGCGCGGACCGGTACAAAATGTCCCACGTACCGGTCCGCGGCCCGGGGGTTGGGTACCTCTGATCTCGAGAAAAAAATGTGCTTCTGCCAGAAGAGCTGCAAGAGAGAAGATAGATCTTTCGTTTGTACATCCATTCTGCATGAACTGGAATCAACTAGCAATTTTTAACTTGAGGCTGAGTGTGCATATACAGTAAAGTCTCGTTATATCGATATTCAAGGAAGTCCGAAAAAATATCGATATAACCGGGACTATCGATATATCCGACCCTGTTTGCATGTAATTTTCTCCGTGCGTGCATAGAAATAGTATCGATATAACCGGGACTATCGATATATCCGATATCGATATAACGAGACTTTACTGTATATCTGTATGTAGTGCACGCATTCCATCAGGTCACCGGGGGGCAGGGGGAGACATCCCCCAGTGTCCTTCTAAAACATCTTGTGTGTTTCTGTTAGTCAGCTTCTAATTAGAATGTAAGTCAGAGAACACTGGCATCAGGGTGATTACTCATCCTTCCAAATATCACCAGAGGCAGTAGGTTGAGCAAGTTAAAGCAGCTCCACCGATAGTACCGTTTTGGCCCCAATTATAAGACAACCCCTTTTTTTCAAGACTCAAGTTCGAAAATACTTTTTGGTTGGGTTTTCTTCATTTATGCCGGCTTCCTCCTACATTGTAAAAAACGAGTCAAGGCTATCAATTTCTAAATAGCCCATTGTTGTGAACGTGAGTACGGGTGGTTGGATAATTGCTCTCGCTCCACTAAATTTAAAGGACATGAACTGCTTTGATATGCAGTGAGTCAGCTGTGTTCTCGCCCACAATGGCTCAAGCACCCTTTTCTGTGCTAGTCAAGCAAAATGCAAAAATAAATACGTAATACTCCATACTTGCGCGCAGTTAGACTGTGCTTTGTGCTAGACGTGCACTGGGCATGAAAATCGGACCCTGAAAATTGGCACTTGTTTCAATTGAACTCTTGGCTCATGATACATTTAAACTTTGTTTTCAATTTCAACTGTTTTAGCATGTGAGAAATACGTATTTGGTTTTCATTTTGAAGTCATCACTTCATGGCAAATAAAACAATATGCAATACTGTATTTTTTTATTTATAAGGCGCACCGGACTATAAGGCGCACCCCCAATGAATGGTGTATTTTCAAACATTTTCCATATATAAGGCAGAGGGGAAATAAAGTTGTGTCTGCTGACAGTAGTTGCGACACCTGTTGTGGCTCAATTTTACTCCACATATAAGGTGCACCGGTGTATAAGATGCCGCGTCATATTTTGAACAAAATGAAGGCTTTTGGGTGCGCCTTATACACCGGAAATATACGGCATACTGATGCAACGGTCAAAGGTGATAGAGTGTTTATGCACATTAGTAAACATATTACGTTATTTCATGCTTAGATTAAGTAAACATATGTTTTTTCATGTTTAGCTTAGTATATATTATGAATTGTGCACGTTTAATTTCAGTCTAATTTAGTTAAATAAAACTATCAGTCTTATTAGTTCAATGGTTGTTGGGAAAAAGCAACAGCTCCAACTCCAATCTGAGACCCGCCCAACGCTGAGTTGTTCGTAACCGATTGGACGGGAAAGGTCGACTTGTCCGCAACTGATTGGACAACAGATCGCCACTGTGTATGTTTAAAAACTTGTCAGAGCGGGAGCTCGCTCTCTCTCTTTGTCTCTTTTGCTCTTTGTCTCTTTGTTCTCTCTTTGCTCGTGTGCTCATGTCTTCGTCCCACCGAGACGAGAAGTGCCTTCTCTGTCTCATTAGAATAAAGTAGTTTTTTGTTCACCATCTATCGTACTTGCTGATATTTTTATCAAGTGAACTCCAGACAATACGCGAACCAGGAAAGACAAACAAGAAGTTTTAACCGAACATTAATTGGTGCCGAAACCCGTGCCAGTCAACCAGCCTTAGCGTGAGGACTACCACCTGGGCGACCCAGTCAAGGCGAGACGGGAACAAAAGAAGCTCCTGGTGGTTGGCCCGTTTTATAATTTTGACGGGAGGCGCATAGAGAGGCGCGTCGAACCTGCTCCTTGGCTGCGACCTACGGAAGAAACGAAGATTCTTCGCTCTTCACTGAAGCCTGCTTGTGCGGTCCGCGCGAGAGACGGAAAGAATCACTCCTTTCTGGTGGCGTTGTGGCTCCTCGCGTTCTGGCTGCAAGACTACTCGGCAGTATTCAAAAGTTCACTAAGTAAGTAGCGCGCTAGCTAGCAGCCATTGTTTGAATGCATTGTGAGACCTCTCCTGGCCAGAGACGGTCTTTTCCACTTGACTCACGTACGAACCGGTGTGAAGCAAGGTGGCCAAATGAGAATACGTATGCCGGCGGAGGAGTGCATATTAATGTGCACGAAACATCCACACGCCGAATTGTGATTTGGAAGTTTTCCAGCGAAAGAATATTGTTCACAAGGTGGTGATAGCTGGGATTCAGTTTGTGTGGTGGACCGCTTTTATTCTGAAAAGCGGAAGTATTTTAGGGCAGCTGCTATAGTACGGAGTCGAGAGGAAAGAAATAAGATCAAAAATACATTATTAAATTGGTTTGTCTATGCTAGCATAGTGGCACAGAGAAAGTTCTTTGTCTCGGAGAGAAAAAAGTCATTTGAGCCGTTGGTGTGTGTGTGTGTGCGTGTGTGCGTAAGAGCATTCCTTGTGTGTGTGCGTGAACGCGCATCCTGGCTGAGGATTGGCGCGAATCACGCCCTTTGTTCTTGGGTTTGAATCAACATCGCGAGGTGTGCTTCCTTTCTGGTGATAGTTAAAGAAGGAATTTGTTGTTGCAATCGTGAAAATGGGTGCTATTTTTTCTAAAAAGGCCCCAATTCATAGGGACGTAGAGTTCATGTCCAAAAAGTTCCCAGGTAGCGAACTTTATTGCAAGAAGTGGATGGACTGTAGTACGTTCTCTGGTGCGTTGCAACCACAACCTTTGAAGGAAATCATGTTTCGATTGAAACTTCAGGAAGCATCCGCGATGAAAAAATCTCTTGGAAAGATACATGCCGAAATAATCGCCTGCGAAGCTTGGATTGCGCAAGCGAAAATCAGAGAGAGGGAAATGGAAGCCAAACGGATGAAAAAAGAGGAGAAAGCGATAGTTGCAATGTCTTCCAAAATGAGCTCTGACGATGAGACTGTGGCTTCGTCTGTTGCACGTCCCAATGAAAAGTTGGTGGAAAATGGAAAGCAGCCATTGTTTCAATCCCCAGAGCTCCCCCACGGGAGGCGAGGGGGAGAGGCGGGGGGCTGCCCCGGGCAGGCGCCACGACCCCCCTCCTACCACTCCTTCTCTTCCCCCTCCTCCTTCTACCCCTCCTCCGCAGGGCTGAAGAAAGGGGAGGACGCCATCTGTTCAACCCCTGTGGGGCGGGTGGGCCCCCCTGGGTGCCCCCCCCCCGGTGATGACTCCAAATGTCTGTTGGGCAGACCAGCAGAATGGGGCGCTTATGACCCCTACTGGAGGAATAAGAGGATTACAACCTGATATGGCAAATCAGATTGCTGCTGATTGTGTCTCTTCGCGTACAAGGAGCAAAGCCAATTGTTCTGGACAATTGTATCCGTTTGAAGAGTTGAATGGAATTGAAATGAATAATGGAAGCGACTGTGACGCTTTGCCACTCATTCAGGTAGCAAATCCTAATTCTTCAAGCATACATGATCAAACTATCTTGGTTTATCGGCCATGGGGCGACAGTGATGTCGCAGAGGCGTGTAAAGGACTAGGTAATGTTGTTGAAAATGCAGAAAGTTGGACTGAGAATTTTGAGGAATTATGTGCTTCTTATCAGTTGAATGGACAAGAAACACTTAAGGTTCTCAGGAGATGCTTGGGACACCATTGGAATCGGGTGAAAGGTGACTTTACTGGGAAAACATCGATGGGAACGAACATGACGTACGAAGAAGTGACAACCCAACGGAGATTGATTTGTGAAAACATCCGAACATTATGGAAAAAAAACACCAAACTTTGGCTTGATTCAGAATTGTAGACAGTTACGTGGGGAAGATATTAACATTTTTCGGGGACGCTTGGAAAATGTTTTTCGAAACCACTGCTGTATTCCTGAATCTGCTGATGAGAATTCCATATATGTCAACCAATTCAAGCAAACATTTTTGCAGAATTTGACGCCGGAAATTGGAGATTTCATTCGCAAACATTATGTCCAACACCGGACTGGAAGGTTGGTTGATCTCATGGAATGGGCAATACACGCCCAAGAAGTGGTGAGAAAAAAGTGGGGAAATGGTGCGAATTCGCCGATGGAACATGTGATGGCATCTACCATGGGTAACATAATGGAGAACGTGTTATACCAGGATCGGATGAAGAGACGGATGCCGCACAATGATCGATGCTACAGTTGTGGCAGTGTAGGGCATATTGCTCGCCACTGCAAAAAGAAACCTATACCGAAAAGGAAACATGGGAAATCTTACAGACCTCCACCATATAATACGCGATATGGTGAAGGACAGAAAACAAAACATTCAGATTGACGTGAGGAACCCCATTTCAACACTGATGACAACAATCACAACAGTGAGAAATGGGAATCAATAAAACCAGTTGAAATCTTGGATTTGACTAATGTGTTTGCCTTGACCTTACCGGAAAACGAAAAACCTTATTATTGGCTAAAAATCGGGAAAAAGGATGTCAAATTTCTTTGCGATAGTGGTGCATGCAGATCAGTGTTAAGAGACACCATTCCAGGTGTCACTCCGAGTCGACAACAAATTTCTGTGGTATCTGCAGATGGGAAAGTGACATTGTTACCGATTTCCAAACCAATAAAAATTTTAGATGAGGGACTAACTCCATACAAGGTCACTATGGTCTTGAGTGGAGAGTGTCCTATAAATTTGTTGGGGAGAGACCTGTTACAAAAATTGCAAATAGCTTTAATACCAACAGAAGAAGGGTATAAACCCAAAAAAGTGAATTTTCTGGAGTCCTTCGTAGTTGACGCTATGGGGGACCCAATAAAGGTCGATTCACTAGAATTATGACTGATGGCCACTTTAGGGGCGGAGGACTTTCCAGACGTCCCTGCCACCCTTTGGTCATCGGGAAAAACTGATGTGGGCTTACTTAAAACAGCGAAACCAGTTGAAGTATTGCCTAAAACGACTTATCGACCAAGACTTAAACAATATCCATTAAAACAGGACGCTATTATTGGCATCACCCCTGTAATACGGGATATGGTGAAAGCTGGTATTTTGATTCAAGATCCAACTTGTGAATGTAATACACCGATATTTCCTGTTAAAAAAGTGGAATCTGGAGTTTGGAGAATGGTGCATGATTTACGACAGATAAATAAATCCATACAATCACGTGCTCCGTGTGTGCCAGACCCGCACACATTATTGAACAGTTTAAAACCTGACAAAAAATGGTTTACAGTAATTGATTTGAGCAATGCCTTTTTCTCCATTCCGATACACAAAAATTCACGTCATTGGTTCGGATTTACCTTTAATGGGAAAAAATATACATATACAAGATTACCACAAGGGTTTACAGATAGTCCTACAATTTTTTCACAGGAAATGTCTTCGTGTATTGCTGATTTTAAACATCCTGAATCTTCTCAGATTCTTTTGTATGTTGACGACATCTTAATTGCTTCACCGACTGAAGATGAGAACAAGACTGTATCAATAGCTTTGTTCCAATATTTAGCGAATACAGGTAACAAAGCTTCTTTGGATAAATTGCAGTTCTGCCAAGAAGTAGTTTTCTTAGGACATCTTTTGTCAAGAAAGGGAAGAGAGTTGACAACTAAGAGAAAACAGACAATTTTGCAGGTTCCTCGACCTAAGACGAAAAAACAGATGATGACGTTTTTGGGACTGTGCAATTATTGCAGAACTTGGATTCCGCATTATGCACAAGTTACCCAACCATTATTGACACTTATATACCAAGACGAAATGGCACTGAAAGACTCTATTCAGTGGACCGAAGAGGGCAGTAAAGCATTTACAGAATTAAAAAATTTGATAGCAAACACTAGCGTCTTAGCTTTACCTGACTATGACAAACCTTTTGTTCAAACAGTTGACTGCAAAGACAAATACATGACTTCAGTCCTGTTACAAAAGCATGGACAAAAGCTGAGACCAGTTGCATTTTATTCTAAAAGAATGAATCGGATCCAAGCATTTTGTTGGCAAAATTGTGTAAAAATTTTTACAACAAAGAGGTCCACAGCAGGAACAGAGAGGCTGCTGGGCCCCCCGAAGGCGCTGATCAAGGTCTGCACCAAAGTGGGAGGGGCCATTCACCGTGCTGATAACCACGCCAACTGCCATCAAAATCGCCGAGAGGTCCACCTGGGTGCATCAAAGCCACTGCAAAATTGTTCACCAACCAGATCCGGAGCAGGTGGAAGAGAGACGGAGCCAAACCACTCAATAGCCATGGGTTTGGTCCACATCATCTTGCTGTATGAATTAATGGAGGCAATCCAGATGACGCACGTAAAGCCTCCCATTCCATCAGCCTGCCAAACTCCACCATTGCAACCAACGATGACAGAAAAGTGCCCTAGTATGGCACATCCTGTAGCCTGCTTGCCACTACAAGATGCAGGAATCATCTCATTTCCTCTTAACATCCTCATGAACGAAGCACGACAAACTGGAAGTGATTACCCTCATGGTTCTTGGTACGCTCGTATCAAGTCAGGGAAGACTTGGACCACTGGTTGGGACTCCGTTGTGGTCCATTCTGAGCCCAAAACAAAATGGGTCCAAAATAGCTGTGCCCAAGAAGCAAAACGAATCGTCGTCAAGATAGCTCGAGGGAACTGGTTAGGAACAGGAACTGGAACTGGTACAATGACTGATATCCAACTTGCTATTATAACTCATGATGTTGCAGGATGCCTGGACTTGAGACTCTGTCCTGATTCTCGTGAACATCACACTGGTTTTCCCGTAACTATATGCATGTTGTCATCTTTGACAACACCAGTCGTGACATCGCCTTTCCAGCGCAAACCACACATCAGACCGACAGCCTGGATGGAAACACCTGACAAAAAAGCCCAAAATTCAGGTGTCATGGACGCATTATATCAACCATTTGCAGGAGAAAAACATGACTGGAATCCGTTGTTATCAAACACGTGGTATCGTTATGCTACATTAATTGCTAAACAAAATAGGAAAAGTAATTGCTTTGTTTGTTCTTTTATGCCACATTCTGTAATGCAACAAAGAGTGCATTCAAAGGTATTTGGAGATAAAATGGCTCGAGCTGCGTATATGTTAATATCTTCACATAAACCTGATCAACATTTTCCAGTTCTTCGCAATGCTTCGAGAGGAGAGATTGTTCCAAGTTTGGATACCATTTTGGAAACTGAAAATCAGGTTATGACCGAGAGCGGATTGAGATTACCAGTATGCGTTGCAATGTACGGTACAGGTCAAAATTTAGGTTTTATAGATGAGAATAGATGTTTATACGTGCTACCGTTAAACACCAATGTCACCATTTTACCTGTATCTTCACATCTTTGGTGGTTATGTGGTTGGAAAGTATATTCTTTTATTCCTCCGAAAGCCTACGGTATGTGCGCACCTGTTACTGTGACTGACAATACTTTCATCGTTACCAGTCGTCCAGCACACCATCATGTGAAAAGAAGAGTGTCGTTTAAGCCCCACGATTCGATCTGGGGAACTGATGTTCCAGAACAATTCAAACACCATAGCACGGGAAGTAAGGTAATGTTAGCTCTTTTTCCACAAATTGGAGTAGCTAAAAACATGCTACGAATTGAAACAATTGACTACAGGTTTCACGTTTTTGTAAACGCCAGTTTGGAAGTAGATGAAATGCAAAACACTGAAATTGCAGCAATTCGACAAATGGTGCTGCAAAATAGAATGGTTTTGGACCTTTTGACAGCCCCACAAGGGGGCGTCTGTGCTATGGTGGGTGACACTTGTTGTACGTACATACCCGAAGAAGCGAATTCCATAAACATGACTGATGCTCTGTCTGTTGTCAGGGATCTCAGAGATGCCATGGCCAAAGATCACCGGCCTGATCAACCGTGGATCTTTGACGGGCTCTTTGGGGGCTCTTGGTATAAGACTTTGCTCAGAATGTTTATCCCATTCGCAATTGTGATTGTACTTGTTTTCTTAGTCATTGGTTGTATTATTCCATGCTTAAGAACAATGCTAATGAATATGATAACTAATTCCCAGGTGAATTACGCAAAGGTTTTGTATCAACAAATGCGTGAAGGGGACCCAGTGTTGTAGCTAGGGATAGTACACCATGGCCAGAGAGTGGTTGCTCCAAAGAACAAAAGCAAAAAAGGAAACGGAGAGCCGAGAAGGAGTTTTCCTCATTAAAAACCCTCAAAAAATGGAGAGGTTATATATCACAGCAGCAAAATTGTGATAGAGGTTTTTCGCCTTCTCCATGGTAAGTTAAATAATATTAGACGTTGGATAGATGAGATTAGAATGGTTCCCTGTGCAATTAGTATGCCGTGCATGCATGAAAACTTTTGGAAATGTATGAACTGATGTTTAAATGTACAACAGGAGGGAATGATAGAGTGTTTATGCACATTAGTAAACATATTACGTTATTTCATGCTTAGATTAAGTAAACATATGTTTTTTCATGTTTAGCTTAGTATATATTATGAATTGTGCACGTTTAATTTCAGTCTAATTTAGTTAAATAAAACTATCAGTCTTATTAGTTCAATGGTTGTTGGGAAAAAGCAACAGCTCCAACTCCAATCTGAGACCCGCCCAACGCTGAGTTGTTCGTAACCGATTGGACGGGAAAGGTC
The DNA here is from genome assembly GCF_051943395.1 of Hippocampus bargibanti. Lineage (NCBI taxonomy): Eukaryota > Metazoa > Chordata > Actinopteri > Syngnathiformes > Syngnathidae > Hippocampus > Hippocampus bargibanti. The sequence continues at coordinate 23,300,779 of NC_142737.1, forward strand.
GACTTGTCCGCAACTGATTGGACAACAGATCGCCACTGTGTATGTTTAAAAACTTGTCAGAGCGGGAGCTCGCTCTCTCTCTTTGTCTCTTTTGCTCTTTGTCTCTTTGTTCTCTCTTTGCTCGTGTGCTCATGTCTTCGTCCCACCGAGACGAGAAGTGCCTTCTCTGTCTCATTAGAATAAAGTAGTTTTTTGTTCACCATCTATCGTACTTGCTGATATTTTTATCAAGTGAACTCCAGACAATACGCGAACCAGGAAAGACAAACAAGAAGTTTTAACCGAACAAAAGGCAGCGTGCAAGAATCATATTTTGTCAAGAAATGTAGTTATGATGCTGCCTACATATACAGAATGGCCTCATTGAAATCTCAATAATCAGTTCATCCATTTTGTTCTGGAAAATTGCTCTTTTTTTATTGTATTCTTTGTTCGACTGATTACCATGTCCACCTCAGTGCAGAGGTGCTGTATTTGCGGGCTTTCTTCGGCTCCTGTGATTTTGTCTCGCATTCCAAAAACAAGCGTGGTAGCTTAATTGAAAACTTGGAATTGGGTGCGTCAGCATGAATGGTCGTTTTTCTTTCTGTGCCCTGCGATTGGTTGGCAACCAGTTCAGGGTCTACCCCTGACCGAGGACAGCTGGGATAAGCTTTAACTCACTGTGCAGATATCAGAATCGGCATGTTCCTTAAAAAAATCTGTGCCAGTGGGGCCGTAAGACCTCTATTTGAATATAAATAGACAAAAGTTTGTTGTTTGCCTGTAACCAATTTGGTCATTTGTGGTTGGGAATTGCTAGCAAGAATCTGATTTGTTTGATTCGCTGTTGATTCCAAATTGGGAGTATGACCGAATATAATTTCTTCATATTTGTTGCCATAAACTGAAATGTCCGCTTGCCTACTCAACATAACTACATCATATTGTCAAATAGTATGCTAACATAATTTTCACTTGTGTTACAATGTCACATTGTGAGGCACCGGGAATTAAATGCAAAAAAAAAGTCAATTAGACTAAATGCATATTTAATGATCCTTGTTGTAAATCTGGGTCATCACTGCAGCAGGAAAGAGGATCATGCTGTAGACAAGAACAAGATGAGTATTTATTTAAAATGAAGGTAAATGCACACATTGAAGGGTTAGTGGCCTCATCTTCCAACAAATTCCAATGTCAGTGGGGATACGGCTAGTAAAAAAAAAAAAAATAAAAATAAAACAACTGGTCTTATATGCTGTTCCTGTGATTGGCATCACAGATATATGAAAGATAAAGCGATGTAATTATATTGCAGAACAGCTTGCAATAAATCCTTATTATGGCTGACGGGACATTTGCTTTACAGGAACCAGTCTGAGCTGAAAAAAACATTAGCAAGTACAAAGTAGCATGAAATGTGGCTGTAACATATTTTCCAATTGCCGCAGATGTCTTCATTTATTGTACCATGAATGAATATGTTTAAATCCTGATCTTGCTCATGCTCATTATACTAAATTGCTCTCTGCCTTAATGAAATTGAGTTATGAGCATGTCACTTTTGACTGCATTTCCTTTTTTAGATTAACTACTTGCACATATTCGTATAATTTATACAATCATGCAATCACACTTTGCAAGTAATGTGGCAAACTGAACACCCCTTGTTGGACATGTTTAATTGTCAGAAGTGCCTCATTTTCTTGAACTTGAAGGACATTTTTAAGTTAATTGATATTATTTCTCTGTGTATGTATTGTTTGAAGGTGGACATACAGTGATACATCGGTTTACGAATCCCTTGGTTTACGAACTTTTCGATTTATGAACGTTAAATTTCTGAAAATGTAACCTTGGCATACAAACTATTTTTTGGCATACACACGAAGCGCCACAATGAGTGATGTGTCGTTCGCGAACAAGCCCGTTCTCCAAACAAAAAAATGGCAGCCGTTTGTTTTTGTCCTCTATTCCCCCCCCAGTCTTTGGTTAAAGCCACATGATTGGTCAAGAACACAACAGTGAGGCGGGGGGGGGGAGGTGTTACAGAAACACAGCTGCAAACTTTAAAGGACAACCGACATCACTTTTTTGTTTCCTCACTGACATCAGAAAAAACATTTTATAGCATCGAAAATACCCAAAACACACAGTATGATATTTTTAGTCAAATGCAAAACACAAAAAAATGACTTAAAGTGTCCAAAATATGAAAAAAATTGACCTGCGAATTAGGCATGTTCAGAAAGTCTCGCCCCCAGTTCGTGACGTCACGCCAAGACGCCTTGCCTTGCATGAGAATCAAAACAATGGCTTCAGATTCGGAGAATATGCTTTCTTGTTACACATCCAGTTCTGAATATGATTCAAATAGTCTTGAAGAGTAAAGTATAAATGTTTGCAATCGATTAAAGAAGGTCTTCCGGGTCATTTTGAGGGATCAAGATTGATGTGTAGCGTCACAGAAAATGCAGAAGATGGCGCCAGAGCTCCGTTGGAAACTGGTTGATTTTTCAGCTTGGAATTTTTGCCAGCAAATATCAAATAGTTGTCTCGGTGTAACATACAACGATTCACCATTGCGTTATTTATGTTTTCCTTCTAATTTCGGCATCAACACGGATCAACACAAAGTTTTCAGACCAAACAAAGTACCATACAAAGTACAGTGAGACCTCGATTTACGAACACCTTGCCTTACGAAATTTTCGGTTTACGAACATCAAACTTATGAAAATTAAACCTTGAAATATGCACCACTTTTTGCGATACACACCCACTATGGCTGGCGGAGTGATCTTTGGATCTGGCGGAGTGATCTTCGGCTCTTCGGCGGAAGCACACGACTGAACAGAGCTGCAGCCGGCGCACCTTTCCACACCCCCTCTCTTTGAACACGTCGATCGCCTCCGAGGAGCTTTGTGCAGATAATTTTACTATTATGGGACCGGAAAAAAAAACACCACAGGCTCGTGTTCAGCCGAAGAAGACACAAAACTAAATCACCGTCGAGTAGAAGAAGGAGATAATTGTAAAACACGAACGAGGTGTGCGTTTGTGTGATTAAGTGGCCCAGTACGGCTATGCTAAGTCAACCTTTGCTACCATTGTCCGCAACAGAGAAGCCATCAAAGGTGCGTCTGATGCAAAAGGTGTTTCCGTGCTGTCAAAGCAACGGTCTCGGGCAATCGAAGACGTTGAAAAACTTCTGTTAATTTGGATTAACGAAAAACAGTTATGCTTTTATCAGCCGACAGCGTGAATAAAGCAATTATATGCGAGAAAGCACGGCTAATTCACGCCGATATCGCCATGCGACAACCTGGAAGTTTGGCGCTTATTGAAGATTTTAAAGTCAGCAACGGATGATTCGAGAACATCTGAGGGCGAGGAGGAGGAGATGGCTGCAGCATCAAGTGAGCTCATCAAGGCAATGTTGGCAAAGTGGAATGATGTGCGGGCTTTTATCGAAAAGTTCCATCCAGAAAAGACTATGGCTATGACAATCATCAACATGATGAACGATAATGTGATGCCTCAGCTTCGTAAGACCTTACAAGTCAGAAAGTAACAGGTGTCAATTAAGAGGTTTTTAATCAGCAAAAATGATGAGTCCCCAAAGAAGCAAAGAATAGAAGCCACACCAGAGGTTGAGTTACCAACAGTCCTTATGGAAGGTGACTCAGCCATCAACGACCATCACAAAGGTATATAAAACTTTATTTTACAGTACAGTTTATTTCTTTAATTACAGTCTTCATGTAATGTGCCTCGCTTTCTAAACAGCAATTCCACCTGACCTCCCACCTCCAAAGCCATCAATGACCATCACAAAGGTAAATAAAACGACTTTATTTTACAGTACAGTTTATTTCTTTAATTACAGTCCTTATGGAATGTGACTCTCTTTCCAAACAGCAATTCCTTCTGACCTCCCACCTCCAACACCATTCCATCAAGCCATCAATGACCACCAGAAATGTAAATAAAGTGACTTTATTATACAATGCAGTGTATTTCTTTCATTACAATACAATAGCATATTTATCGATGAAAAGTTTTCTTCAGCGTCATCGGTACTTTTTTGAAGGTGTCGGACCTTTCGCTTCTTCTCCATGATGCTTCAGCGAACTAAAGTGTTACTGGTAGTATCGGCCCTATATATATATACAGTAAAGTCTCGTTATATCGATATCGGATATATCGATAGTCCCGGTTATATCGATACTATTTCTATGCACACACGGAGAAAATTACATGCAAACAGGGTCGGTTATATCGATAGTCCCGGTTATATCGATATTTTTTCGGACTCCCTTGAATATCGATATAACGAGACTTTACTGTATATATATCCCTAATGTCCAGACATGGCGGCGCCGGACACTGCTATGATAGGTCCCTACTTTCAGTTTGGGGGGAGCAGAGGACAACTCCCTGAGGCCCCACCGATTGTTCCTACATTCCTGACTAACGACTGGCCTGATTGCCCCACCCCCTCCGGTATCACCTCATCAGCATTACTAATGTTGCCTAACCTAATGTTGCAGGCTATTGTATGAAAGATCCAAAATGAACCTCACCCCACCAAACCGGTTTAATGAAGGGTTTAGTTGGTTTATGAAAATTGCTTCTTTTACTCCCCTTTCAAACTATCTATGTTCTTTCGCTAAGATTTTAACCTCATTGTCGTCAAATGAGTGGTTGCTAGCTTTTAGGTGCGAATGTACTGCCGATTGAGGCCCACTAGTATTATCCCTGCGATGTTGATAAAGTATTTTTCTGAGAATTTGTTTCGTCTCCCCAATGTACTGCTCTTTAAAATTTTCATTCTTACAATGTATTGAATAAACTACATTACTTTGTTTTTCATTTGGCAGCCTATCTTTTGGATGTACTAATTTTTGCCTTAAAGTGTTTATCGGTTTGAAATAAGTAGGAATTTTGTGTTGCCAAAGGACTCTTTGTTGTTTTTCAGAAACTGCTGCAATGTAAGGTACTGCTACTCCTCGACTTCTGTTTTTAGAGCTCTGTCCTCTTTTATAATTAATTTGCAATCCAAAAAGGCTAGTTTGTTCTCTTTAATGTCCTCGCGAGTAAATTTAATATGAATGTCTATCGATTTAAGGTGATCTGTGAAGGATCGAATTTCTTGTTTTTTAATAAAGACGAAAGTATCGTCCACATATCTAAACCAGTGTCTAGGTTTTGTCCCTGGGAAGGATGTGAGGGACTGTTTCTCTATCTCTTCCATGTACAGATTAGCCACTATGGGTGAAACTGGTGAGCCCATAGCACAACCATGAATTTGTTTGCAAAGTGTTTCCCTAAATTGAAAATACGTAGTATTAAGGCAGATTTCCAATACTTGGCAGAAGTGGTCCGGTTTAAGTTTGTTTTTTTCATGCAAAGAAATGTCCGCCAGCAGTCTCGTCCTCACCACTGAGACTGCTGCTGGGGTTGGAACAGATGTAAAGAGAGAAGTCACATCGTAAGATGCCAATGTCCTCACTTGATGGGTCAAGAACGCAGCAGTGGGGACTGGGGTGTTAAACTATAAAGAGATAGGCAGACGACAGAGAGACAGTGAGAAGATGTATAGAAAACAGTGAAATTTTGACTCATTTCAACTTTGGTAGTTCAAAGGCAGACTGTAGACTGCAAGGTTAAAATATCCCATCAAGCAGGCTCCACAAATAACCCACACAAGCCAACTGTAGACTTGATGCAAAAAGCTATCAACCCTGCTAAACAGAACACAATACATGAGGAACTAGGTAAAATTATCGCAGAGAAAGCACCTACAAGGGATCATTCCTCAAGATGGTGAAAGAAGAAGGCTACGTTCCTCATCAAGTGTTTAATGCTGATCAAACCGGCATTCCATTCCATTAAGCCATCAATGACCATCACAAAGGTAAATAAAACGACTTTATTATAAAGTACAGTTTATTTCTTTAATTACAGTCCTTATTGACTGTGACTCTCCTTCCAAACAGCAATTTCAACCTCCTCCCACCCCATTCCATCAAGCCATCACTGACCATCACAAATGTGAATAAAATGACTTTATAAATACAGTGCAGTGTATTTGTTTCATTACAACACAATAACACATTTATTATACATAAAATAAGGTATATTGTGTTTGGTTTTACGGCTTATTCAGTAGAAAATCATTTTTTATGGGGACCTGGGAACGGATTATTCTCATTTTAATGGTTTCCTATGGGAAATTAATTTTTGAGATACACACTTTTCGCCTTACACACTGTCTGGGAACCAATTAAGTTCATAAGCCAAGGTATCACTGTACTTGTTCACATCGTAATACGTTGCAGTCCCATTCTATTGTTTTCTGGACAATGAAAATATAAATTATAAATAAATTAAAAATATAAATTATACAATAATGATATCAATCATTATAATAATGTAGCCACAAGGAGGCACAAGCACTTATTGTGCGATTCCCAAGCCGAGCAGAGGGTTGTGTCAGGAAGGGCATCCGATGTAAAAAAAAAATGCCAAAACAAATATGCGAATCCCATTCAGGATCGATGGAGGCCCGGGTTAACAACGGTCGTCATTGGTACTGTTGACCTTCAGGGTGCCAGTGGAAAATGGACTACTGTTGGTCGCAGAAGGAGAGGGGGTAGGTGTGCCCGGAGGAAAACAGAGAAATGGACCGCCAAGAGTATAGAACTAAGAGTAGCAACTTTGACTGTAGGAACAATGACAGGTAAAGGTAGAGAGCTGGTTGACATGATGCAGAGAAGGAAGGTAGACATACTGTGTGTCCAGGAGACCAGGTGGAAAGGGAGCAAGGCTCGAAGCTTAGGGTCAGGGTTTAAGTTATTCTATCATGGTGAAGACAGAAAGAGAAATAGAGTTGGGGTTATCTTAAAAGAGGAGTTTGTTGGGAATGTCTTAGAAGTAAAAAGAGTATCAGATAGAATGATGATTCTGAAGCTAGAAATTGAAGGTGTGATTTTAAATGTTGATGAAAAGGTTTCTTGAGCCGTCATCTGTACTTCTTTGAAGGTGTCGGATGTTTCGCTTCTTATTCAAGAAACTTAGTCAGCAAACTAAAGTCTTACTGGTGGTTTAGGCCCTATATATATCCCTACTGTCCAGACATGGCGTGCCGGACTCTGCTATGATATATCCCTGCTCTCAGGTTGGGGGGAGCAGAAGTCTACTCCCTGTCACTCCACTGATTGTTCCTATTGTCCTGACTAACGACTGGCCTGAATGCCCCACTTCCACCAGTATCACCTCATCAGTATTCCTAATCCTATTTTGCCGAAGTAGGCTGTTGTACGAACGATCCAAATTGAACCTAACCCCACCAAACCGGTTTAATGAAGGATTTAGTCGTTTTATGAAAATTGCTTCTTTTACTCCCCTTTCAAACCATCTATGTTCTTTCGCTAAGATTTTAACCTCATTACACCTCGTACAGATGACGGCTGAAGAAACCTTTTCATCGATGGACCACTCCTGTACGACTGAGAGCTTACACAGATGATGTTAAATGTTGTTTGTGGGTATGCCCCACAAGTCGGATGTGAGCTAGCGGAGAAGGAGACATTTTGGTTCACTTGATGAAGTCATACAGAACATCCCGAGAAGTGAGAGTGTTGTAATTGGTGGAGACTTCAATGGACATTTTGGCGCAGGAAACAAAGATGATGAGGAGTTGAGGGGCAGGTATGGACTCCAGATGGGAACGCTGAAGGACAGATGGTGGTTGACTTTGCTAAGAGAATGTAAATGGCTATTGTGAATACTTTCTTTCAAAAGAGACAGGAACATAGGGTGACCTATAAGAGTGGAGGCAGAAGTACACAGGTAGACTACATTTTGGCAACTGCACCATCTAAAGGAAATCAATGACTGCAAAGTAGTGGTTTGTGAGAGTGTAACCAGACAGCATAGGTTGGTGGTGTGTAGGATGACGCTGGCAGTGAGGAAGATGAAGAAACCAAAGGCTGATGTGAGGACAAATGGTGGAAGTTGAAAAAGGAAGAGTGTTGCATGATATTTAGGAAGGAGGTTAGACAAGCATTGGGTGGGCAAGAGGTCCTTCCAGATGACTGGCAAACTACAGCGAACATAATCAGAGACACAGGTCGGAAAGTACTTGGTGTATCGAGTGGAAGAAAGGTAGATAAGGAGACTTGGTGTTGGAATGGGGAGGTGCAGGAGTGTATACAGAGAAAGAAGTTAGCAAAGAAGAAGTGGGACACTGAGAGGACGGACGAGAGTAGACAGCAGTACAAGGAGATGTAGCGCACGGTTAAAGTAAAGGTGGCAAAGGCCAAACAAGAGGCCTATGATGACTTGTATGCAAGGCTGGACAGCAAGGAAGGCGAGACTGATCTTTACTGCTGGCGAGACAGAGATACAAAGATGGTAAAGACCTGCAGCAGGTTAGGGTGATTAAGGATAGAGATGGCAATGTATTAACAGGTGCCAGTAGTGGCATGGCAAGATGGAAAGAGTACTTTGAAGAATTGATGAATGAGGAAAATGAGAAGGAACAAAGAGTAGAAGATGTGACTGTTGTGGACCAAGACGTAGCAATCATTAGCAAGGATGAAGTGAGGAGGGCCTGAAGAGGATGAACGGGGGAAAGGCACTCGGGCCTGATGATTGACCAATTGAGGTATGGAAGTGTCTTGGAGAGGTGGTGGTGGTGTTCCTGACTGGGCTATCTATCTATCTATCTATCTATCTATCTATCTATCTATCTATCTATCTATCTATCTATCTATCTGTCTGTCTGTCTGTCTGTCTGTCCGCCCGTCCAACATTAAATTTACTCGTGAGGACATTAAGGAGAACCAACGAGCCTTTTTGGATTGTAAAGTAATTATAAAAGATGACAGAGCGCTAAAAACAGAAGTCTTTAGGAAGGCTACGCACACTGACCAATACTTAATTTTCGATTCTATCCACCCTCTACAACACAAACTAGGAGTTATCAGAACCCTCCACCATAGGGCTAGACCAGGGGTGGGCAAACTTTTTGACTCGCGGGCCGCATTGGGTTCTAAAATTTGACAGAGGGGCCGGGCCAGGAGCATTTGGAGGGAGTGTTTGGGCCGGAAATACTCTGAACAAGTTATGTCCATAATTTATAAAATCACTTCAAATGACTTCAACTGAGCGTATTTTACAAAGATTCCACAGCATATAGCTATAGTTTACGTTTTAAGACTTGCGCTGAATATTCATGAAGTCTTGTTTTCGAGTTGATGACGATCCCCATGTGACGTCACGTTTGGACCGCCCCTGACCGAGAAAGCGACATACAATGCATTTTGGGTACTTTGTTTGGTCTGAAAACTTCGTGTTGATGGTGAAATTAGAAGGAAAACACATAAATAACACCATGGTGAATCATTGTGTGTTGCACCAAGACAACTATTTGATATTCGCTGACACAAATTCTTAGCTGACAAATCAGCCCATTTCCAACGGAGCTTGGGCGCAATCTTCTGCATTTTCTGGGTGCTACATTGCTGTCATTGACGGCTCGAATTGATACGGCTCCTTGAATCAATTGCAAACATTTATGCTTTCCTCTTCAGAACTATTTGAATCATATTCATAACTGGATGAGTAACAAGAAAACAGCTTCTCCGAATCTGAAGCCATTGTTTTGATTCTCGATCAAAGGCAAGACGTCTTGGCGTGACGTCACGAACAGGGGGGTGGGACCTTCTGAAACTGACCATTTCCGGATTCATTTTGAAGTCATTTTTATTGGTGTTTTTCATTTAACTAAAAATATCAGCCTGCCTGATTTGGGTATTTTAGATGCTATAAAACGTTTTTCTGATGTCAGTGAGAAACAAAAACAAAAAATGGTGCCGGTTGTCCTTTAAATGTACTATGTACAAAAACTACAAACCTCATAGCACAGTAAGTACACTACAACCCAATTTATTAACCGTCTTTCAAATGTGAAAAATATCCCTGATCAGTTAATAAATTTGTCTCTAGGAATATGGCGTTTACATACTATTTCGCAGATACTTGGAGGAGGAAATGGAAATAGATTAAAATAACATATGCACTGTGATTTATCAAGATTGCGTCTGTTTTTAATAAGTTTCCATCGAAGGGGCAAAGTTAAAGAAATCAACATTTATTGAAAAATGGAATCACTTTCAACATTCAAAACATATTATTACACAACGAAATATTCAAGCTCAATAATACCTACTTGTGTTAAATTCCGCCAAATCATAGATGGTTTGTCCTGACAGCGCGCTCAACAAACTCCTCACTAACGCCCTCGCCTTCACGCGCAAACAATACACGTGTACCGTCGTCGAGCACACAAACATAGACTACCTGCAGTTGAAATTTGCATACTCGGCACGGCAGCCAATCAGAAGCCTGCTTCTTTCTTCCGGACTTTCGCTAGCGTTATAAAGTCGTGCACTTGCATGTCATTTTCCAAAATAGATGCACAGAACCTCAGCCCAGAAGAAAGATTCAAAAGAAGCTAACATGATATGTGACGCTACAAAACGTAAATTTACATTAAACCGTGACTGTAAAGTGTACGTGAGACTTAAGAAAGGGGCTTAGTGGCTCGTAGTAATGCAAACGTTGCATTGTGCACGACAATGACAATCGACTACTGCAGCAAAATCTACAGCCATGCACATTTACCGTAAATTAAGCAAGGTAGCATTTATAGTAGGTGCATTCTTGATTTTTAAAAAAGCTTTATACTTTGTGACAATGTTTTTTAATGTGATTAGTTGTCTCATTGTGCTTCAAGTTGTGAAAAATGGGGCAGGCAACTTTTCAGTTATCTGACCTGATGTTCGCTAACTTTTTGTCATGAGTTTTAGACACTGTTTGTACTATAATTTAGGCAAATTTGGCGGGCCGGATTAAAAAGCCTTATGGGCCGTATGTGGCCCGCGGGCCGTAGTTTGCCCATGTCTGGGCTAGACTAATACCAACAAGCATCGAAGGTAGAGAAAAGGAAAACCAAAAATTCTGAAGACACAAAAAGGAGAGAGTTGCAGTACCTTACATTGCAGGAGTTTCTGAAAAACTACAGTCCTTTGACAACACACAATTCCTACTTATTTCAAACCGATAAACATTTTAAGTCAAACATTGTATTCAAAAGATAGGCTGCCAAATAGTAGTTTATTCAATACATTGTAAGAATGAAAATTGTAAAGAGCAATTCCGGGTATATCCCCCACCTCGTACCCGAAGACAGCTGAGATAGGCTCCAGCACCCGCCGCGACCCTAATGAGGAATAAGCGGTACGGAAAATGGATGGATGGAATACATTGGGGAGACTAAACAAATTCTCAAAATTATTCGTTATCAATGTCGCAGGGATAATACTAGTGGGCCTCAATCGGCAGTACATATGCACCTAAAAGCTAGCAACCACTCATTTGACGACAATGAGGTTAAAATCTTATCAAAAGAACATAGATGGTTTGAAAGGGGAGTAAAAGAAGTGATTTTCATAAAACAGCTAAATCCTTCACTAAACCGATATGGTGGTGTGAGGTTCAATTTGGATCGTTCGTACAAGAGCCTGCTTAGGCAACATATGATTAGTAATGCTGATGAGGTGATACCGGAGGAAGTAGGGCAATCAGGCCACTCGTTAGTCAGGAAAATAGGAACATTCAGTGGAGCCGCAGGGAGTAGTCCTCTGCTCCCCCCAACCTATTAACCAATGGCATATTATTATTAGGAAACACATTTTGGTTTCCATACAGTGAGACCCTGGTTTACGAACCCCTTGGCTTACGAACCTTTCGGTTTACGAACGTTACATTTATGAAAATTTTACCTTGGCATACGAACTATTTTTCGGTGTACTCACAGAGCTGCCACAATGAGTGATGTGTCGTTCGCAAACGAGCGCGTTCTTCTAACAACAAAATGGAAGCTGACTGCATTTATTTCTCTATTCCCCTCCCCCAGTCTTCGGTTAAAGCCACGGGATTGGTCAAGAACGCAGCAGTGGGGGATGGGTTACAGACAGAGAGAGAGTGAGGCCGTTCTCCAAAAAACAAAATGGCGTCTTCGGTTAAAGCCATGTGATTGGTCAAGAACCCAGCTGTGGGGGGGCGGGGGGGGACATTAGAGAGACAGGCAGACAGAGAGAGAGTGAGAGAAAACAAACACATGCGAAAGGGAGATGACAGTTTTAAACCAAAAAACAAAAGTGAAAAATAAAAGAAAAACATAAAAAAGTTAGAAAATGGATCGAAAACAGTGAAATTTAAACTCGTTTCAACTTTGAAAATTCAAAAGCAGAGTGTATACTGGAAGGTTCAAATATCCAATCAATCAGGGTCCACAAATAACCCGCACAAGTCATCTGTACACTTGATGCAAAAAGCTATCAACCCAGCTAAACAGATCACAATTAATGAAGAACTAGACACAATTATCACAGAGAAAGCACCTACAAGGGATCATTCCTCAAGATGGTGAAAGAATAAGGTTACGTTCCTCATCAAGTGTTTAATGCTGAGGACACCGGACACTCCATTCCATCAAGGTTAAGGTTAACGACCATCACAAACGTAAATAAAATGACTTTATTGTATAGTACAGTTTATTTATTTAATCATAATACTATAGCACATTTGTTATACATAAAATAAGGTATATTTTGTGTACTTTTAAGGCTTAGAAAATTAGAAGTAGAAAATTATGTTTTATGTGGACCTGGGAATGCATTATTCTAATTTTAATGGTTTCCTATGGGAACCTAATTTTTGGGATACGTACTTTTCGCCTTACACACTCTGGGAACCAATTAAGTTCGTAAGCCAAGGTCCCACTTTAATAGGAAGAACAGTGACATTGCAATGCAGAATACAAACAACTCACTGTGATATTGGATTCACTTACATATATATATATATATATATATATATATATATATATATATATATATAACCCGCTGTCCCACATAAATCCACTTCAATTCCAAACTGCGACAGTTCCACATGTGCATCTTCTTATCGCGGGCTCCTCAAGCCATGCATTATTCCAGCCGCAGACTGTCCAACAGCATCGACCTTTCCACTGAACAAAGCGGGGCTGTGAAGATGCTGCCCATTACAGGCTCAAAAAGCACAATGGCCCCTTTGGTGTCCAGCGATGACAGTCGAATGACACCGACATTCCTCCCATTCAAAAACAGTACTGGCATATTCATGCTGCCGAAAAGGCGCAGCCGCTCAGCACAGGCTCCTCCTTGATGAATGTCGTTGTCAAAAATGCTGAAAAACAATCTGTATCCGTTCCACACGATGCACAACAACACAAAGTGACAAAATAAAACACAAAAACAAGACAAAAACAACAAAAAGCTCCATTTTGGACTCCCTTCTTTTCCTTATTTTGTATCCTCATTTTATGCAATTCTGTAATATCCCTCCTCTTTCATCTAGAACTGTTTCATGTCATCACAAAGAGGGTACAGCAAGTCCTGAAGAATGAATGTCGCTCTGTGTCTTTGTTTTGTCATATTGTCTCTATGCTGTCATATTATTTGTTATTTAGTTTTTTTTTTTTTTTTTTTTGTTCTTTTGACTTCAAGACGGCGCCGCGAGAGTGGCTGCCTTTCCAGCAGCTCATGTATTTCGTTTTTCTACTTTCATTCCTTTCATCACTTTGCTGCTGTGAAATGTAAATTTCTCCACTGTGAGACTAATAAAGGCATATCCAATCCAATCCAATCCAATATTGTCTGTTAAGATATATGAGGCATGCTGAATGTTGAGAGGATCTGGCAACGCAGCCACAATGGTACATATGTTCCATTGACAGCGATTAAAAAAAGTTTTTCTACAATGCTGGGAGAAGTGGTTGCTCTCTGTGCTCCGGTTGTAAATGGGATGTTACCTGTATGGAAAACCTTTTTTAAACATGTTATTCATTGAAGTTGTGCTTTATACTCCGGTGTGCCTTCCATATGGAAAACTTTTGAAAATATGGCATTCATTGGGGGTGCACTTTTTCGTCTGGTTTGCCTTATTCACCGGAAAATGCTTTGATCAAACCTAATGGCTAAATCAAAATCTTACCATTGCGAGTGCTTGGAGTCTTCCATTGCTTTGGAGTGGCAAGTGGGTGTATTGGATTACAATTGCTGAAGACACTTTTAGTGGTTACAATGAATCAGTGGAACTAATGTCTTTTTGCGGAATACATTATGTATGAATGACCTTAATCTTTGAAATTGACTGTAGCACTGAACATCGCCTCGTCAGAGGGACAGGTCAGTCAACAGCCAAGTACTGGTCTTATAGTGTTATCTCTGTAGGCAAACATCTGCTCAGTGCAGGAGTCATTTGACAAATAATTAAAAGGACCACCTTCAAACTAATTTCCAGACCCCCGTGGGTTAACAGCAACATGTTACTGAACAACAACAACTGTAATTATTGGTAGACCACACAAAAACATATTTTTAATGTCGACTATCAGATAGTTGGTCATATTGTTCAACACTGAAAGGGATTTGATTGTTTTGCTTGTGATTCAGCTTCCTTTGTCCAATTTTAGGAAACCAGTGAATAGGCCAACCATATTAACTGTATGGTTGGACATTATTTCTGAAGAAGGTATATGACTGAGAAGCAAATTGAGTGTAGTTATTCACACTTTTTTTTTTCCTTTCAACATTTGCGATTAAAGGTATAAAACATAATTTCCTATCAGAATCAGAATCATCTTTATTGCCAAATATGTAGAACACGCAAGGAATTTGTTTCCGGTAGAACACGCTGCACTAGTATCATCACCCAAAAATTACAAGGAGGCACTATACACTATTTGGGTTACTGTTTAAAGAGTTAATGGACTGGGGGAAGAAGCTGTTTAAAAATCTGCTGGATTTGGTGTGCATGGATCGGTAGCGCCTGCCTGAGGGCAGTAGTTGGAAAAGGTGGTGGACAGGGTGCGGAGGGTTCCGTAGGATTTTCCGCGCCCTTGTTTGGATTCTTGCAGTGTGCAAGTCCTCGAGAGTGAGTGAATCACTTTGTACAACACCCGCAAGTTGTGACAATTTACTGACTTTGTGTATTTCCCATCGGAATTCACTGAATAGAGGAGATGTTCTTTTTTTTCCTTTTTTCTCTGTATTGGACTTGACATCGTTGTAGAGATTTTTACTTGTTAGTTGTGTTCAGATTGTCCAATTGCGCCATAACTATCACTGCTTGCCTGCAAATCAAGTCCCTCCATTACACATCTCTCCAGCCTCCCTCCTTTGTGGGACGCGAATCATGTGGATAGTACTCAGATTGGAGGGACAACTGTCCTTTTCCTGCCAAGTCATGTGCGAGTCACAAAGCTACAACAACACTTGAAAGAGAAAGCAATAATTAATTTTATAGAGTTTCCCTCTGAACACATTGTCCTGTTTTCTAGGCCTGACAATTTAGGACCAACGGGCCAGCACTTGCCTTTGCTTATTTAATGGAACACACTGCGCTTTATTGTCCAGAACCTCATGCTGCCTTGTGTAAAAGCCAATTGTGGCATTTCTCTAGAATAAATTAGGATTCACATTATGTTTCCTGGTGTTTTGGCATGTCAAAGAAGTGTTATTTAGCAGCTGGTATTCAAGCTCGAAAGAAATCCTGAACTTGAATTTTCAACAGTACACTGATTTCCAGTGTGCTACTAAAGAGAATCCACATATTTTTTTCTGGAGACGAGATCGAGAAGTGTTCATGGCTTCCACAACTGAGTTTTGTTGGAGAATACACTGGCTGCTTTGCTCACAGGCTTCAAAGTCTTTTGTTTAAGCCAGGAAGGTTTACGAAAGCACTGCTATGGCTGTAAGTGAGATTTGCTGTCTGACTACTTTTTTCTACTTTGCAAGGAAGTGATCTTATTGCTACATAATAAAAACATTTTTGTCATACCTTCTTCATAGTTTGCCATTCAAAAGCAGGCTTTTGCGTGATGTCCCCACGTCTTCTCCTTAGGTGATTGCTCAACTTGTCTTAACTTGACAAAATTAACTTCGCTTGTTGTCTTTAAATGCAGTATTTAAATACCAATGAAAGTGATATTTTATGAAAAACAAATTGAAAATAAGTCATTATCTCCAAGGCTATAACTACAACATCGTCATCAACTCGAAAACAAGACTTCATGAATATTTAGCGCGAGTCTTAAAACGTAAACTATAGCTATATGTGGTGGAATCTTATGAAAATACGCTCAGTCTAAGTCATTTGAAGTGATTTTACAAATTATGTCTGTGTAAGCTCTCAGTCGTACAGGAGTGGTCCATCGATGAGAAGGTTTCTTCAGCCGTCATCTGTACAAAAGTGAAGGTTTCGGACGTTTCGCCTCCTATCCAAGAGACTTTCGCCTCCTATCCAAGAGACTTCGTCAGCGAACAGTTCACTGACGAAGTCTCTTGGATAGGAGGCGAAACGTCCGAAACCTTCACTTTTGTACAGATGACGGCTGAAGAAACCTTCTCATCGTTTTACAAATTATGGACATAACTTGTCCGAAGGCGTCGGTTGTCCTTTAATGCTTTAGGTTTTGTATTTCCGGCCCAAACACTCCCTCCAAATGCTCCTGGCCCTGCCCCTCTGTCAAATTTTAGAACCCATTGCGGCCCGAGAGTCAAAAAGTTTGCCCACCCCTGGTTTAGGCCCTATATATATATATATATATATATATATATATATATATATATATATATATATATATATATATATATAATATATACTGCCCAGACATGGCGGTGCCAGACTCTGCTATGATAGGTCCCTGCTCTCAGGTTGGGGAAAGTAGAGGACTACTCCCTGCAGCTGCTCCACTGATAGTTCATGTCGTTCTGACTAACGACTGGCCTGATTGCCCCTGTGGCGCCACTGATTCTTCCTACATTCCTGACTAACGACTGGCCTATTTGCCCCACTCCCACCGGTATCACCTCATCAGCATTACGAATGTTGCCTAACCTGTTTTGCTTAAGCAGGCTATTGTAAGAACGATCCAAATTGAAACCCTCCAGCATAGAAGTTTATTCAATGCATTGTAAGAATGACAATTGTAAAGAGCAGTTCATTGGGAAGACTCAGCAAATTCTCAAAAAAAGACTATCAACATTGCAGGGATAATACTAGTGGGCCTCAATCGGCAGTACATTTGCACCTAAAAGCTAGCAACCACTCATTTGACGAGAATGAGGTTAAAATCTTAGCGAAATAACATAGATGGTTTGAAAGGGGGGTAAAATAAGCGATTCTCATAAAACAACTAAATCCTTCATTAAACCGGTCTGGTGGGGTGAGGTTCAATTTGGATCGTTCCTACAATAGCCTGCTTAAGCAAAACAGGTTAGGCAACATTTGTACCACCAGAATTCAACCTCGAGACTGGCCCTCCAAAA
>NC_142737.1:23323207-23338207 GCF_051943395.1 Hippocampus bargibanti
ATACAGTCAGGACATTGCAGTGCTTTCAGCACAAGAAGAGCTTCCGCTTCCGGCTTGTTGGTGGTGTAGTAGACAAATGAAAATGGGTGTAATTATGAGGAAAGGAGAAAAAAAAATTAATTAGCGCTTTAATGGCAAATTCCTTTGACAGTAGAGAATTGACATTATAGAGCTACGAAACCAAATGTGCAAGGTGTGCTTATCTTTTACTTAACTTCTCATCATAACCATTAATTGTCTCGTAATGAGGGTGACCAATTATTTTGATTAATGCTTTCTTATCTGACATGACATGAATTATATGATTTTTCAGCGCTAGGCAATATTATTGTTATAGTCTATAAATGTCACAACATGCAAAATCTCAACACGCTCATGTGGTCTCAATAAAATGTGCTTTAATTGCAGACGAAGAAATGTTGTCCATTTGCAAATGTCAGAATGCTCAGTTTTCTGCTTCAACAGTTTTTCCACTTCAAAATCTGTTTTCACATAATGCAGCCTTGACTAATGACTTAAATTATGGTGTGCTATGCTTTAGTTCACTTACTCTTTCAGGGTGTACTGTGTCAGTGTGATCTACGGATCTGTCACCACATGGGCACACCTTTTGTTGAAAAGCGAAAACAATTAAAGCCTGTCTCCTGTGCAGGCTTGTCACCCCACTCCACTTATATGGGACCTGCTACTGCAATTATGTACCTGATGTAAATTGTGCTGTTAGCTGTTGAAACATATAAGCAGTTGGCTGAATGGGAAGAGGAACAGACCGTGTTATTGGAAACACAGCTGGACGCATTTAGAGTCTCTCATTTGTAGTGCATTGATAGGCACATAAACAACTTTCTAATATCTCCTCGTGCAGCAGTAAAAACTCTGATTAAGCCTCAACATCTTCAGCTCTGCTACCTCCAGCTCTGCTTCCTGTCTTTTCTTGAGCGGCACTGTCTCCAGTCCAAACATCATGGCTGGTCTGACCACGGTTTTATACACTTTTCCTTTCATCCTAGCTGAAACCCTTCTATCACACATCACACCTGACATTTTTCTCCAGCCGCTCCAGCCTGCCTGGACACGCTTCTTCACCTCTTTTCCATACTCTCCATTGCTCTGGACAGTTGACCCCAAGTACTTAAAATAATCCACTTTCTTTATCTCTTCTCCCTGTAGCATCACTCTTGCACTTGGATCCCTCTCATTCACACACATATATTCCGTCCGTTGCTGCGACTGATCTTCATTCCTCTACTTTCCAGGGCATGTCTCCACATCTCTAATTTCTCCGCCACCTGTTCCCTGTTCTCGCTACAGATCACAATGTCATCTGCAAACATCATGGTCCAAGGAGATTCTTATCTAACATCGTCTGTCAGCCTGTCCATCACCAGAGCAAACAAGAAGGGGCTCAGAGCTGACCCTTGGTGGAGTCCCACCTCCACCTTGAATTCCTCAGTCACACCGACAGCACACCTCACAACTGTCTTACAGTCGTGATACATGTCTTGTACCGCTCTGACATACTTTTCCGTCACTCCAGACTTCCTCATGCAATGCCAAAGCTCTTCTCTGGGCACCCTGTCATACGCTTTCTCCAGATCTACAAAGACACAATTTAATTCCTTCTGACCTTCTCTATACTTCTCTATCAGCATTCTTAAAGCAAACACTGCATCTGTCGTACCCTTTTTATGCATGAAGCCATACTGCTGCTCACAAATGTTCACTTCTGCTCTTAGTCTAGCTTCAACTACTATTTCCCAGAGTTTCATTGTATGGCTCATCAACTTTATTCATCTGTAATTAGTACAACTCTGCACATCTCCTTTGTTCTTAAAAATCGGCACGAGTACACTTCGTCTCCATTCTTCAGGCATCTGTTCACCATCTAAGATCTTGTTGAATAACCCAGTCAGGAACACCACCGCCACCTCTCCAAGACATTTCCATACCTCGATTGGTAAATCATCAGGCCCGAGTGCCTTTCCCCCCTTCATCCTCTTCAGCGCCCTCCTCACTTCATCCTTGCTAATGCTTGCTACGTCTTGGTCCACAACAGTCACGTCTTCTACTCTTTGTTCCTTCTCATTTTCCTCATTCATTGATTCTTCAAAGTACTCTTTCCATCTTGCCATCACACTACTGGCAACTGTTAATACATTGCCATCTCTATCCTTAATTACCCGAACCTGCTGCATGTCCTTACCATCTTTGTCTCTCTATCTCGCCAGCCTGTAAAGATCAGTCTCACCTTCCTTGCTGTCCAGCTGAGCATACAAGTCATCATAGGCCTCTTGTTTGGCCTTTTCCACCTTTACTTTAACCGTGCGCTGCATCTCCTTGTACTGCTGTCTACTCTTGTCTGTCCTCTCCGTGTCCCACTTCTTCTTTGCTAACCTCTTTCTCTGTATACACTCCTGAACCTCCCCATTCCACCACCAAGTCTCCTTATCTACCTTTCTTCCACTCGATACACCAAGTACTTTCCGACCTGTGTCTCTGATTATGTTCGCTGTAGTTTGCCAGTCATCTGCAAGGACCTCTTGCCCACCCAGTGCTTGTCTTACCTCCTTCCTTAATGTCATGCAACACTCTTACTTTTTCAACTTCCACCATTTTGTCCTCACTTCAGCCTTTGGTTTCTTCATCTTCCTCACTGCCAGCGTCATCCTACACACCACCAACCTATGCTGTCTGGCTACACTCTCACCAACCACTACCAGAATCTCTGGTCTCCTGGATACACAGTATGTCCACCTTCCTTCTCTGCATCATGTCAACCAGCTCTCTACCTTTACCTGTCATTGTTCCTACATTCAAAGTTCCTACTCTTGGCGTTCCATTTCTCTCTTTTCCTCCGGGCACACCTCCCTCCTCTCCTTCTTCAACCAACAGTAGTCCATTTTCCACTGGCACCCTGAAGGTCAACAGTACCAATGGCGGCCGTTGTTAACAGGGGTCTCGACCGATTCACATATTTGTTTTGGCAAAGTTTTTTACGTTGGATGCCCTTCCTGACACAACCCTCTGTATTTATCCGGGTTTGGGACCGGCACAATAAGACACTGGCTTGTGCCCCCTTGTGGCTACATTACTGGGTGCCTCAGTAAGTAGTCAAAGTAAAATAAATAATTATAGGAACAGAAGATTACAAATCCGATAATTGAGTATCACACATTTGAACCGTACCGGGATCCGTGGTAATCCGTGCGCCAAAACTCTCCAGCCCTTCTACATAGGTTACACATTTATCTCATTGAATCTTGATGCAGAGAATTTGAGACAACCTTATCCTTGAACCGTTTTAGTTCATTTATGTGCAATTGTGTTCAAATTGTTTTGCTAACAAGTATGTCTTTTTAATTGTGTTCAAACTATAACCCTTTCTTTCCTCCTGGCCTGGACTCCCTTGATTCTTGATATCAACTGGACATTTCTGATTAAATAAATGTGACATAAAATACTCCATCTCCCATCCAAGACATAAACATCGCATTGACATTTTTTTCGATGTGATTAATCAGGATCTCCCTCCCAAAGTTAAGGGTTCAATTTTTCCTGTGCTCTTTTCTTGTGTGGCAAAATGCAGTCCGGCTGTGCTCCAGATTCTGCAAAGTATGGGATGGAAAAGGGGAGTACCTCCACAGCTGGTCAACTTGATTTATTTTCAACTGTTCTCTATTGATTTGTTTACTCTCCAGTCGCCAGTCTTTGGACTGTCATTTTAATGGATATTAATAATGTAAGAAGCAGAGGTATGTGCATGGGTTTGATTTCTCTCACTACGACTGGTGCTTTCACTAAGGAATCTGGAGATAGATTGCTGTTGTGGAAAAATGAGAATACAATGAGGTGCTACTTGGCTAAAAAATGGGAACAGAATTGTCTGGGCTAGCTTAATATTGTGGTTTGAAGGGGTCTGGACGTTTAAAGCCCATGTTCTGTTATACAATCTCGGGGGATGCCTGTGCGATCCCTCAGAGCGCCAGTCAGATGCATTATGTGGTTTAGCTCATTTACTGCTCTTTGTGTGTGTTTGTGTGTGTGTACGTGTGTGTGCGTGTGTGCGTGTGTGTGTGTGTGTGTGTGTGTGTGTGTGTGTGTGTGTGTGTGTGTGTGTGTGTGTGTGTGTGTGTGTGTGTGTGTGTGTGTGTGTGTGTGTTTTAAATAATGTTTGTAAAAAAACATTAATTGAGTCAAGGACAAACCGGTTCAGCTGTTTTCTTTGGCTGTGACACACGGCAGCTTAACACACGCCTTTGTAAACGGCCGGTCCAAATGTAACGCATTATGTATAAAAAAATATGTGTCTAAATGAAAAACTGTTAGTTCTGAAGTCATTGTTGTTTGCTCAATCCTTTCACACCAAGCTTGTGCAGCCGTTCCTTTCTGGACTTTGTTCACTTCGCTGGAACACAATCATGATGGAACAGAAAATAACTTTCCCAAAATTAGAAGCAAGGTATTTTCCAAAGTAGTTATGTATGGAAAATTCCATCCATCCATCTTCCCAGACATCTGTTCCTTCGTGATTGCTGATGTGTACATGCGTTTCTGGTGTTTCTACACTTACTTTGAATGTGACCATTTTTCTCACTTGTTTTATTGCTCAGATTTTTTTCTGCATAAACTCTACCTTATTCTCTTTGTCCATTCTTCGATAGCTTCGGATTGATCTAAATAATAGTTTATTTTCCTCTTTTATTGACTCAAATATCCTTATGCACTTCCTGCCTTGGAGCTGCAGGAAAGACTCAGCTGTCAATTTCAGATTTCAGCATCCTGTGGTTGAGGAGAGAAGGCATTGTGTTTATCTGCAGTGACAGCTGGCTGCAGGCAGCAGAGGAAATAGATCTGTCACTGTGCCTGGTTTGTCCGTGATCTGGCATCTGATCACACTGGCTATCGTTTGTCTGACTCGTGCAAACCTTCACACTGCCTGGGCTCTTTTATCCCCATACTGCTCTTTCATGCCATCTTTGGATTTCAGCAAAACCTCTTGAAAATCTGGTCTTTCAAGAGGTTTGGCATCTATTGACTGAAGTAGCATTTATGTATATAAACACCCATGCGCTTGCAAGTATATAAACACCCATGCGCTTGCAATCGCAAATCGTATCACTGACACATTTTCAATTTCACCATGTGGAGAGCATTGTTTGGATAGAGGTTTGACTTAGACATTCTGCTTTGACTAACACTTTGCAAACTGTAGCATATGCTTAAACATTATTGGCTACTTACATCAAAGCAATGATAGATTTGCTCTAGAAATCAGCGTGAGCCATTGGGTAGAAACATACACAACTGGTCCTTAGTATTCCCCTGCCTAAAATGAATGGATGGATATAAATGAAAACAAGTGAATGTTTTTTTTTTCCTTGTCATCTCTTTCTCATCACAATTTAAAGGGTTATTTATCAGATTTTTTTTACAATCAGAGATGTTTGCCGTCAATATGGCATCTAAATTAATTTTGTGTATGCAAGGCACATTTTGCAATTTTCAAACTGTCATCCTCATTGCTTCTCAGTTATGGCTTCACGGGGACTGCACATTGCTGTCTATGCTGATTTTCTGTCTGTTCAGCAAGACAAATCACAGTTAGCCCCTTGCTCTTAATTTTCTCAGATGGGGGGCTCTTGTAATGAATTGCTGTTCCTGCAACAAACCTGCTGCCCTCTTGTTCAGAATCAGAATCAGAATCAGAATACCTTTATTCGTCCCGCAATGGGGAAATTTGCAGTCCACAGCAGCAATTGAAGAGGGATGGGGTTGGGGTGGGAGTGAAAGGATAGAAAACAAGATATTCTAAGCATAACAAAATAAATAAATAATTCAGGGCTTCATCAACCCGCCACATGATGATTTGCCACATGGTTCATCTTCTTTTTGCGGTGGTCCATTTTTCGGTGCTTTGTCGAAAGTTAAGTTAATTTAGATCAGTCCAATAGACCACAGTAAACACAGACAATCCTCTTGGGGTTTTACAAGGTCCACAACGGAGGAAATGACTCTACTTCTAAACTTAAAGGTTTGTTTGCCTTTAGCTGATTCACTAAGCACGAGCCGTCTGCTCACACTCTTGCAGCAGCGTTTGATGTGTGTCTCTGCTTGTGCAGCATTGACATTTGACCAGAGTGCCTCTGTAATCAGTTTTTCTCCTCCTGCTGCCTGCGAGCAGGAGCTGTATAAACATGTCTTTCCTCCACTGAAGGGGAATGGATCACTCCTCATTACGGGGAAAGCTCGGAGATGGGAGGTGCTCAGCTATATGAGCCTGTGTGGAAGCAGACACATATGGGGCATATGAAACAGCAAGAAGTAGCAAAGGTTTGTGCAGTCAATTGCTGTCAGCAAAAATTGCACTTTATAGTAATAATTTAGAATTCATATTTTACCCTAGATTGATTATGATAAAAGCAAGCAGATGTGCCACAGTACATTAAAGGCTATAGTTCTAAATCAGGGGTCGGGAACCTTTTTGACTAAGAGAGCCATAAAAGTAAAATAGAGTAAAGTCTCGTTATATCGATATCGGATATATCGATAGTCCCGGTTATATCGATACTATTTCTATGCACGCACGGAGAAAATTACATGCAAACAGGGTCGGATATATCGATAGTCCCGGTTATATTGATATTTTTTCGGACTCCCTTGAATATCGATATAACGAGACTTTACTGTATTTAGAAATGTTTTTCAGAGAGAGCCACACGCACACACACGCGCACATACAAACACTCGCGTGCGTGCGCGCACATACAAACGCTCGCGTCGCGCACACACACGCGCGGCCACTTTTCAATAAAATATCAGAATGTATTATTTAAAATAACTTTGTGATAGTACTCACCGTTAACATGGGTGGTTTTCCGTTCCTCGTGTTTGGTAAAAATCCAGGAAAACGATCGGAATGAAATTCAATTTGCCGGTCCAGAGGCGAAGTTACTGCTAGCTAGCCTGCACACGGCTCATAAGCTTCCACACTTGCTATCTGCAATCTACTTCTCGCAGAAGTATGTTGATGCTAACGTTAACATAGGGCTTGTTAAAATGTCACTGACATTCGACTGTTTCATTGATGGTATTGTTTCATTGCAAATTAGAATCAGAACATTTTCTCTCCTCTAATGCTCCGGTGCATTCACGCTGAAGTACACAAGTTGGGCTCATTTAAAGGGGCGTTTACCTATTTCAAAATGACGGCCACTATCATCCAATCAACATGGCGCTTTCGGCCATTCTAGGTCAGTGTCATCCAATCAAATTTGTGCTTTCTGCCAACTGCAGCCCCAACGGGAAATGAACGGCGAAAAAAACGACAATATGTATTATAATATGTAATATTTATCGGCGAGACATATGCAATCATCAAAAGAGCCATATATGGCTCGCGAGCCATAGGTTCCCGACCCCTGTTCGAAAGACATAAAGACATTTTTATGAACTAGCTTTCTGAGACAAGGAGCCTGTTGCATGGAATGCACATCTAGTCGTTGTTTTATATGCTCTATTAATGCTACCGAAGTCTGAGCTAATAGAAAAGATGTGATTGGTGTCAAGGAATTACATTTCAGTTGTACATCTGACAGAAAGATGGACATCAGTGATGTCATCAGTGAAAGATGAACAGTGACTCAATGTAATGAGTCAAATTAATGATCTTCTTCTTCTTTTCCTTTCGGCTTTTCCCCTCAGGGGTCGCCACAGCGAATCAGTGTCCTCCATCTATCCCGGTTTTGTGCATCCTCTTCTCTCACACCAGCTACCTTCATGTCCTCTTTGACCACATCCATAAACCTCCTCTTCGGTCTTCCTCTCGGTCTCCTGCCCGGCAGTTCAAGGCTCAGAATCCTTCTCCCTATATAGTCACTCTCTCTCCTCTGGACATGTCCAAACCATCTCAGTCTGGCCTCTCTGACTTTCTCTGCAAAGCCTCTAACATGAGTTGTCCCTCTAATGTACTCATTCCTGATCCTATCCAACCTGGTCACTCCCAAAGAAAACCTCAACATCTTCAGCTCTGCTACCTCCAGCTCTGCTTCCTTTTCTTCAGTGGCACTGTCTCCAGTCCAAACATCATGGCTGGTCTGACCACGGTTTTATACACTTTTCCTTTCATCCTAGCTGAAACCCTTCTATCACACATCACACCTGACATTTTTCTCCAGCCGCTCCAGCCTGCCTGGACACACTTCTTCACCTCTTTTCCACACTCTCCATTGCTCTGGACAGTTGACCCCAAGTACTTAAAATCCTCCACCTTCTTTATCTCTTTTCCCTGTTGGACTTGGATCCCTCTCATTCACACACATATATTCCGTCTTGCTGCGACTGATCTTCATTCCTCTCCTTTCCAGGGCATATCTCCACATCTCTAGTTTCTCCGCCACCTGTTCCCTGCTCTCGCTACAGATCACAATGTCATCTGCAAACATCATGGTCCAAGGAGATTCTTGTCTAACATCGTCTGTCAGCCTGTCCATCACCATAGCAAAGAATGGGCTCAGAGCTGACCCCTGGTGGAGTCCCACCTCCACCTTGAATTCCTCAGTCGTACCGACAGCGCACCTCACAACTGTCTTACAGTCATGATACATGTCTTGTACCGCTCTGACATACTTTTCCGTCACTCCAGACTTCCTCATGCAATGCCACAGCTCTTCTCTGGGCACCCTGTCATACGCTTTCTCCAGATCTACAAAGACACAATTTAATTCCTTCTGACCTTCTCTGTACTTCTCTATCAGCATTCTTAAAACAAACACTGCATCTGTCGTACTCTTTTTTTGGCATGAAGCCATACTGCTGCTCACAAATGTTCACTTCTGCTCTTAGTCTAGCTTCAACTACTCTTTCCCAGAGTTTCATTGTATGGCTCACCAACTTTATTCCTCTGTAATGAGTACAACTCTGCACATCTCCTTTGTTCTTAAAAATGGGCACGAGTACACTTCGTCTCCATTCTTCAGGCATCTGTTCACCATCTAAGATCTTGTTGAATAACCCAGTCAGGAACACCACCGCCACCTCTACAAGACACTTCCATACCTCGATTGGTAAATCATCAGGCCCAAGTGTCTTTACCCCCTTCATCCTCTTCAGCACCCTCCTCACTTCATCCTTGCTAATGCTTGCTACGTCTTGGTCTACAACAGTCACGTCTTCTACTCTTTGTTCCTTCTCATTTTCCTCATTCATCAATTCTTCAAAGTACTCTTTCCATCTTGCCATCACACTACTGGCACCTGTTAATACATTGCCATCTCTATCCTTAATCACCCGAACCTGCTGCAGGTCCTTACCATCTTTGTCTCTCTGTCTCGCCAGCCTATAAAGATCAGTCTCACCTTCTTTGCTGTCCAGCCGAGCATACAAATCATCATAGGCCTCTTGTTTGGCCTTTGCCACCTTTACTTTAACCGTGCGCTGCATCTCCTTGTACTGCTATCTACTGTCGTCCGTCCTGTCACTGTCCCACTTCTTCTTTGCTAACCTCTTTCTCTGTATACACTCCTGCACCTCCCCATTCCACCACCAAGTCTCCTTATCTACCTTTCTTCCACTCGATACACCAAGTACTTTCCGACCTGTGTCTCTGATTATGTTCGCTGTAGTTTGCCAGTCATCTGGAAGGACCTCTTGCCCACCCAGTGCTTGTCTAACCTCCTTCCTAAATATCATGCAACACTCTTCCTTTTTCAACATCCACCATTTGTCCTCACTTCAGCCTTTGGTTTCTTCATCTTCCTCACTGCCAGCGTCATCCTACACACCACCAACCTATGCTGTCTGGCTACACTCTCACCAACCACTACTTTGCAGTCACTGATTTCCTTTAGACGGTGCCGTTGACACAAAATGTAGTCTACCTGTGTACTTCTGCCTCCACTCTTATAGGTCACCCTATGTTCCTGTATCTTCTGAAAGAAAGTATTTACAATAGCCATTTCCATTCTTTTAGCAAAGTCAACCACCATCTGTCCTTCAGCGTTCCTCATCTGGAGTCCAAACCTGCCCATCACCTCCTCATCATCTTTGTTTCCTGAACCAACATGTCCATTGAAGTCTCCACCAATTACAACCCTCTCACTTCTCGGGATGTTCTGTATGACTTCATGAAACTCCAACCAAAATTTCTCCTTCTCCGCCAGCTCACATCCTACTTGTGGGGCATACCCACAAACAACATTGAACATCACACCTTCAATTTCTAGCTTCAGACTCATGATTCTATCTGATAATCTCTTACTTCTAAGACATTCCTAAAAAACTCCTCTTTTAAGATAACCCCAACTCCATTTCTCTTTCTGTCTTCACCATGATAGAACAACTTAAACCCTGACCCTAAGCTTCTAGCCTTGCTCCCTTTCCACCTGGTCTCCTGGACACACAGTATGTCTACCTTCCTTCTCTGCATCATGTCAACCAGCTCTCTACCTTTACCTGTCATTGTTCCTACATTCAAAGTTCCTACTCTTAGTTGTATACTCTTGGCGTTCCATTTCTCTCTTTTCCTCCGGGCACACCTCCCTCCTCTCCTTCTTCGACCAACAGTAGTCCATTTTCCACTGGCACCCTGAAGGTCAACAGTACCAATGGCGGCCGTTGTTAACCCGGGCCTCGACCGATCCGGTATGGGATTCATAGGTTTGATTCGCATATTTGTTTTGGCAATTTTTTTTTACGTCGGACACAACCCTCTGTATTTATCCGGGCTTGGGACCGGCACAATAAGACACTGGCTTGTGCCCCCTTGTGGCTACATTAGTCAAATTAATGATAAACCTCATTAATCATACATTTTATATAAATGTGAATTCGGTGCATTGGTTTAACTATCCATGTGGGGGATGCTGTCCTGTAGGTGTTTGAAATGTTTATTAATTCATCAAGCTTTGTATATGTAAATGAGAAAAATATGCTGCCGTGTACACGTGCCTCGCCAGCTGTTCATTTTATATAGATGAGAATGAAAATGCGGCGCATGATGCAAGCATGATGTAAGTAGGTGACTATTTAATGTAAATGATATTTTTCTTTGGTGATTTTTTAATAAGTTACTTTATTTTGTAATGTAAAGTAAACAAACTGTTAAAATTCCAATGTCAATTATTTTTTTCAATTACGTTGCTTATGCTTTGTGACATTTAAAGTCATATTGCTGGTTTTGCATGTCATATTGCTGGTTTTGCATGTCATATTTGTGATTCATGAAGACTGGAGTATTTTACAAAGATGCCAAATAGTGGGCACAAAATTGGTGTCATGATCTGGTTGGCGACCAACGGGTGGCGCTGTCGGCCCTGCCTGCAGACTCGCAGGTGCTGGTCGTTTTAATCAGTGACACTTAAAAAAATTAGTGCATCCAAAAGATAGGCTACCAAATGAAAAACAAAGTAATGTAGTTTATTCCATACATTGTAAGAATGATAATTGTAAAGAGCAGTACATTGGGGAGACTCAACAAATTCTCAAAAAAAGACTTTATCAACATCGCAGGGATAATACAAGTGGGCCTCAATCGGCAGTACATTTGCACCTAAAAGCTAGCAACCACTCATTTGACGACAACGAGGTTAAAATCTTAGCGAAAGAACATAGATGGTTTGAAAGGGGGGTAAAATAAGTGATTCTTATAAAACAACAAAATCCTTCATTAAACCGGTCTGGTGGGGTGAGGTTCAATTTGGATCGTTCATACAATAGCCTGCTTAGGCAAAACAGGTTAGGCAACATTCGTAATGCTGATGAGGTGATACCGGTGGGAGTGGGGAAAAATGGGCCAATCGTTAGTCAAGAATGTAGGAACAATCAGTGGGGCCACAGGGAGTGGTCCTCTGCTCCCCCCAACCTGAGAGTAGGGACCTATCATAGCTGTGTCCGGCGCCGCCATGGCTGGACATTAGGGATATATAAATAGGGCCGATACGACCAGTCAGACTTTAGTTCGCTGACGAAGCCTCTTGGATAGGAGGCAAAAAAAATCCGAAACCTTCAAATTTGAACAGATGACGGCGGAAGATCTCTTTGGAATGACTTGTCAGTTGACAATACGTATTTCTAGCCTTGTCTGCTGGGAGATCTCTTTCCTCTTGACACCCTTTCCATCTCTCTTTCTACCTTCCGCCTGGTGAAGTGGCTCCTGTCCAAGGCCTTTGGCAATACCTTTCTTTTTTCTCCCTCTGTCTCCCCATCTCTCATTTTCTTTCTCATTCCCCATCTGCTACTGTACCTGTTAAACACCGGATTAGAGTGTGTTGGGTTATTTTTTATCGTTCGCCCTTGGTTCATTGCTTCGACGGGTGTTGATGGAGATCGATGGTTAAATCATCAGGGAGCCAGGACTTGAACAGAAAGTTGATTTAATTTGGAGAGCACGGGCATTGTAGTGTCGCGGAGGAGGGAGCGCATGGCGAGAGAGAGAGATGAACGGGCTGCAGGAGTATTTATGCGGCACATAGTAATGACGCGACAGGATGTGACGTAATAAAAATGCGACATCGAGTAAAGGAAGGCAGGATATGACATACGAGGAAGTTCAAAATGTAAACAAAGATTACAGAGCGATGTTTGTATGGCGAATTACCCTAACATCTCCCCCCTGACGAACATTTTTAACATCGGTCGAGGTGAACAGAAAAGAAAATCATAATGGAAACATTCTCAAATCAAAGTCATGTCATTCTCTAGCTACAATAGTCAAATCTTCATGGGATCCTGGATGGTGATCACCAGGATGACGAGTAGGAACAAAATTGTTTGTAGCATTTGTCGCAAGCAGGCCCCAGGGTGTGGTACAGACGAGCTGGTGAATGGGAAAAGGTGTGTGATCTTCGGCTCCAGTTGTGCATCGGGAATCTTCTTGACGAACGGTGTGGTGTCCTCGCGAGTCCAGACGAAGCTTGTAGCTGCTAAGACGGCTAGCAGCTCCGCAACCGGTCCATCCCACTTTGGCGTGGCCCACGTCATCTTCTTCAGACCGCAGCTCCGTCCTGTGGAGACTAAAAGAAGACTTGTGCCAGGTCACATGTCAAAGGGATGGTTTCATTCTGCACAGCACCCTTTCTTGGTGTTTCTTTCCCTATCAAAATCTGTCTCATCGTTTAGGCTCTATAATGCATTCTCTCACAGAAATGGCAGACATTATTATTGTTAGATTTTAGTTGGTTAGTGTATGTTAGTTGTTAGTGAGTCTGCATTTCTGGAGGGCACCACTTTCTTGTGGGAATGATATCGCAGCTAACATCACTCAACACCAAAAGTGAAAATTTTGGCAATGATGATCTAGGCTATTGCCATTCCCCCCTGTTGAGACATGAAAAGTCTCAATTTGCCAATTGGGAACGTGTTTGCGCGGAACACGATCCCTCTTGGACATTGCACAGATCATCAATACGACCAGTCAGACCCTAGTTCGCTGACGAAGCCTCTTGGATAGGAGGCGAAACGTCCGAAACCTTCAAATTTGTACAGATGACGGCTGAAGAAACTTTCTCATCGATGGACCACTCCTGTACGACTGAGAGCTTACACAGACATCAATTTGCATAAAACTGCTTGTCAATCATTGGTAAAAAATTTGGAGTACAAATTTTGGCATGTCTCTCAACACCTGCATGAGAACTAATTCATGTAGCGTGTACCACGGAATTTTTGTACATTGAGCATAGCTTCTTCTGCTGTTACTCCTTTTCTGGCACCCAAGCAAATCATCTCTGCAAAAAATGTGTTTTTGGTGGACATTTGCATGTCACCAAATTGTATGGGTGGAGGACAGCCTTCTACAATTTGCACAAGTTGACATGGTCGTCAACATTATGGCGATCTGTGTAAATGGTCATCTCGTACTCGCCTTTTGTCATTCAGTTGGAGGGCACCAGTTGACAGTCAGTTTCGCTTCTGCGTAGAACATCCATTCGTGCAACCCAGCTTCATCTGCGGCCACCCTGGCACGGATTCCGCAGGAGTCCTCCCCTTCTGAAGGATCTCTTTCTCTCAATTCTGAAAGAAGCTGGTTAGCGTGGAAGCCCTACACAATATATCTGATTTCGCCTGAATCTCTGGCTGACATCGGTGCCCACTCAACTCATTTGCCAATTTCATTCTTACCGGCGAGAAATTCCTTTAATGTGCACTGCAGTCAATTACTCCAATGTGCACTGCATCCAATTCATAATAATAATAATGATAATAATTCACAATCAAATCAATCTTGACAGGTTATCCTGCACTTTTAGTCGTAACTATAAACTACTTTTGAACTGACAAATGTCATCACTGTACGCAAAGGCAGCCAGAAGATAAATTAGCATCTGCATGCTGTCTTAATAAACGTTGGATTTCCTCCATTGCATCTCCAACATTGAATACTTTCAATGCAATCAAGCCTAATTGTAACAATTCGTTGCTCGCTAGATGGTTGGATGAGAAATATGTGCAATAAAAACTGTCATGCATTACAATAACTGCCACACATTATGCTTTTGGAAAACAAAACTATTCTCAATATGGACTTTGTCATCGATCCCAAATCATCAGGTGGGTGTGCCAACTCTAGTTCTGCAGGTGCATCCCACCAGCCATTGCGGCCTCTCCTTTGTTGGGTCTCCTATGACAATTGGAGCAGAGATTAAACTTTGTTTCCAAAAACACCAAGAATGCAAATTCGGTTCGGATGATACTCCGGATGAAAATCACAGGATGGGTGGATGCAAATTGCTTGTGCATCCCACAGTTCATCAATTCATCCTGCAAATGGAACAATTTCTCAACCATCATCCCAGCTCTGTTTGCGAATTGTTGCTTTACACATCATCTGCACAAAAAGCATAATGAAAAAAGTTCAGTCATCAAATTTTGCAACTCCATCTTTTCCTTTTGAAATTAATTTCTCTGCTCAGAAACTAATAAAGGTGCATCCGATCAAATTCAATTTATCGTTTTTATGAATCAAATCATCTGCTCTGTGATTTCAGGGGATGACAATTGTCAGGT
>NC_142737.1:23498207-23578207 GCF_051943395.1 Hippocampus bargibanti
GTTCGTGTTTTTCGATGAGCTTCTTCTGCTGTGAAAAATAGCCCTTATCAGTTAATAAATGTGTCTCAAGGAATATGCAAGATATGGCATTTACATACTATTTCGCAGATACTGGGAGAAGGAAATGGAAATAGATTAAAATAACATATGCACTGTGATTTATCAAGATTGCGTCTGTGTCATCCTACAAACCACCAACCTATGCTGTCTGGCTACACTCCAGTGACGTGCAGTCAGGGGAGGCAGGTGAGGCAGTGCCTCACCTGTCATCATGGAAAGCTGTCATGGAAATATCAAATGAAAAATAAATTAAACAGTTATATGTATTTAGTGATTTGTACTTTAAAGTTCTTGTCCATTTAACTTCACCGTTTTAGGATTTTTTTCAAAATCGCTGAATTTTCACATTTACCGTTCAAATACTAAGTAGAGACGAGCAGTGAGGCACCAGCCGGCTGATCCTCACCATGGATTGCGCAATCACTATGCTTACTGTGCTGGCTTGCTCTGCAGTGAGACCGCATTGCTGTCCTTCTGCATATCGCTATTAAAGCGTTCAAACACGTTTAGTATATGAACTAAATTTCTACAGTTTAGCTGGTGTATATAATGTAGAGTCATTGTACATTATAAACACTGTACTACAGTGTTTATTTTGTTTTATTTTTATCAAAACGCTGTGCGTAGGTGAGGCAAACAGTTCTCCCGCCTCGTGACAGGGGGCGCTTGTGATTCCAGAGATACTTCCGACTCCACGTCTGCAGAATAATAGAATTAGAGACAGAAAGCTACAGTAAACAGTTAGCAAGTAAAGTGCAACCCTGCAGTCATTTTTTTTGTGTTGCTTGGCCTCACCTTCAGAATGGAGGATTACATATCTAAATTGAAAGAATTTTCTAAACTGGACTTTCAATCGAAGCAGGAGGTAATAATTAAAGGAAGACCAACACCGGAGCTAAAATGTTTGCTTCAGACAATGGGACACAATACTCGCTCTTTTCAGGCGGACTGGTACACACGAAAAGGCTGTGTGGATATCCAGCAAGAAACCGCCTTTTCTACTTTTCCTGCCTTCTGTTCTCAACTTGTTACAATGTCTGGACTCAAATGGGACATTGCGACCTGAAAATTTTACAACGGAGCCTCATCAAAAATGAGCGCAGACTCAACATCAGCATCCACAATGCTAAGGTAAAGGAGAACCGGGAGATTTTAAAAGATCTCATCAATGCCACCTGCTTCCTTGCCAAACAACAGCTGGCATTTCGTGGAAATGATGAAAGTAAAGGCTCTGCTAATCGTGGCAACTATGTTGAACTATTACATGCTTTCGCTGAGAAAGATGACAGGCTAGCGAGTCATTTTGGGACATCCACTGTGTTTTCTAGCCTGTGAAACAGAATACAGAACGATTTAATTGAAGCAGTTGGTGATGTCATTAGAAATGACATTAAAAAGGAGATCGGTGCAGCCCCATTTGTTGCTGTAGAAGTAGACGAGATTGTCATTCTCAGCACTGAAAACATACAGTCGGAACAGGACTGATCAAGGACGACTTTCTTCACTGGCAGTGATCTCCGTTGAGACAGAGAGACTTTTAAAACTGAAGAAAGATAAGGAAGGCTTCTACAAAGAAGTTATCGATGCCTTTCTTCAGAAGGAGCGGCAGATGGACTTCATTTACAAGTAAAGGTAACACGATAAAAACGTTTTTTTTTAATTATTTTTTTATGCTGCAGTTTGTATATATAAAGAATGCTGACATGAAATTTTAAACAAAATATGTTAACTGTTGCCAATTAAATGGTGAATAAACTACTCTGTAGAGTTCATATGTTTGTAAATCTGGCTATGATGACGTCAGTGCCTCACCAGCCATGAACCTCACCGCACATCACTGCTACACTCTCACCAACCACTACTTTGCAGTCACTGATTTCCTTTAGATGGCATCGTTGACACAAAATGTTGTCTACCTGTGTACTTCTGCCTCCACTCTTATAGGTCACCCTATGTTCCTGTCTCTTCTGAAAGAAAGTATTCACAATAGTCAACCACCATCTGTCCTTCAGCATTCCTCATCTGGAGTCCAAACCTGCCCATCACCTCCTCATCATCTTTGTTTCCTGCGCCAACATGTCCATTGAAGTCTCCACCAATTACAACCCTCTTACTTCTCGGGATGTTCTGTATGACTTCATCAAAGTCCAACAAAAATTTCTCCTTCTCCGCTAGCTCACATCCTACTTGTGGGGCATACCCACAAAGAACATTGAACATCACGCCTTCAATTTCTAGCTTCAGACTCATCATTCTATCTGATACTCTTTTTACTTCTAAGACATTCCTAACAAACTCCTCTTTTAAGATTTTAAGATAACCCCAACTCCATTTTGTCTGTCTGTCTTCACCATGATAGAACAACTTAAACCCACACACAAAGGCCAGTGAGGAGTGGGAGACACAGAAATTGCCTTCACATTTAGCTTGTGACATAAGGGGTAAAAAGACAACAACAATATTTAATATTTACAGTAAATTAAGCAAGGTAGCATTTGTGGTAGGTACAGTCTTAATTTCAAAAAAACTTTATACTTTGCGACCGACAATATTTTTTCATTGCGATTACTCGTCTTATTGTGTTTCAAATTGTGAAAAATGGGGCAGACAGCTTTATGGCCAGGCGGGCAACTTTTCAGAGTTCTCTGCACTATTTGTCATGACTTTCAGACACTGTTTTTACTAGAATTTGGACAAGTTAGGCGTGCCGGATTAAAAAGCCTAACACATGTGGCCCGCGGGCCGTAGTTTGCCCAGGTCTGATCTAAGGCTTGATTTATCGCATCGCACATGCTAAATTCATCTATTTCCTCCCACACTGTGCAAGAGATAATTTGTG
Source organism: Hippocampus bargibanti (assembly GCF_051943395.1). Classification (NCBI taxonomy): domain Eukaryota; kingdom Metazoa; phylum Chordata; class Actinopteri; order Syngnathiformes; family Syngnathidae; genus Hippocampus; species Hippocampus bargibanti. Next base: position 23,501,107 of record NC_142737.1, read on the forward strand.
GCAATTCAACTTCTGCTCTTTGGTTAGATAAACGTATTTGATGTTTATACTGCAATGGCCAAAACATTATGTTTATTATGAAGATGTTTCTGACAAACATTGCTCTGTCTTTAAACGTTTTATTCTACATGCTATCCAATTATTATTCCGAAGGGGAAGAGTTTTTCACCCAGGTTCCAAAGGAATAGAATGACAAACATCTCTGTCTCGAATATGCCTCAAATCTGCATGTCATTCTTATGGCTGGCATCCAAATAACGCCTTACAAGGCAGGGAGGGGAAAAGTCAAACATCAAGGCCAGTGAGGAGTGGGAGACATTGCCATGGAAACGCATACCTCACATGGGTTTAAGAGCCGCATCCTATCACATGCTATCAGCAATTACCATAAATCTTCCGGCAGTTTGGGCGGTGGTTAAGGTGCAACTCAGCAGTGAATGACAATGTGCAGAATTTCAAAAAGACAACAACAATAAAATGGCTCGAATGTGTTTTCCATGTGTGCATCCTCAAAGAAACTGAAAAAGCAAGTGGGGCAGGCTATCTTCTTCTGCTGTTTATTTATGCTACTTTTGGGATAAATTTGAACTTTAACGGGAAACAATAGAAATGTGCTATATTTATGGCTGTCATCACACGTATTGCGTTTCGCCGTCATGCAACTTTATGCACATTAGAATGACCTACAACACATGTCAATCACTTCCACAAACAGCGCGTCTCCAGATCTTGCATCCTCTTCACCTGGCACATTGGAATATCGCCGAGACCATTGTCAGACGTGTTTGAGCAACACCCACCGGCATGACCTCTATGGGCAGTGCAGATATCATGTGACCTTTTCTGCTTGACTCACAGATCACACTCGCCCTGCCTTATTACCAAGGGAACATTTAGCATTAGGTTCTTTAAATTACTTTTCCTTTGCCTCCATCAGTCTTTTGTCTTTGTCAGTCTCCTCCCTGTTCTCCCTTTCCCTGTTCCACTCATTCACCTTGCTCCTGAGCCCATAACCCAACCTCCCCAGCGGCCCAGCCTCCATAATCGCATCAGTTCACCGCCCTCTTATTCTAGCCGAATTGCTTAATTGGTATGTGTTCTCCATAACTGTTGGCGTATTAGACTCACAAATGAAGGTTAGAACCTCAGTGCTTGTAATCGACTGAAAGAAATTGATTTGTGCTCAGCTGCCCTTCTGGGACGGTTCTCTGAAGAAATGAAGCTTTTATAATTGTGTGTTCTCTTCTCACCCAGCCTTCTAGTCAAGCCTCCACCCACCATTTGCTCTCTCGTTCTCAATTTTGCCAATTGTTTTGTTGACATTCATCAAAAAGCAAAATACGAGAAACTTGAAGGTTATGTTTATGCTACAATGCACCTATACGCTTCGTGTAAATGTAGTCCATTTGAACAGTGAATATATTCCCCCGCTATCAGAAACACACGTACACACACACACACAAACACACACACACACACGCACACATGCACACATATACACGCACACACACGCACACGCACACACACACACACACACACACACACACACACACACACACACACACACACACACACACACACACACACACACACACACCCTAATCCAAATTGAATATATGATACAGTAGGAATGAGCCAATTGAAATCTAATTACACAATCGTATGGATGTGATACTACAGTATATGTCAGATTTCCATCAATTATGTTGTGAATGAGATCCTTGGACTGCGCGACAAGGAGTGTGCCACAGCTTTTCGCTTTGCAACCGAGCAATTTGGCAAGCCGGTCTCATTCCAAAATCAGGACTTTTTCTCCCTATCAGGACAGGTCCATATTCTGTCAGTTGAAGATTAGTGGAAATAAAATAGTCAGATGGCAATGCCAATTCTGCATGATTTTATCACGTCCATGAAGAATAATGTCAGTTTAAAAAAAATAATCATATTTTCAAACATTTTGATGTGAAATTAGTTACTGTATTGTGTTCGTAAAATGGTGATTGGCTATACTCTATGTATGTGTCCCCAATAATGACTTAACACTTCACTGAAGGGTGTGGCATTCGTCATAAAGAAAACAAGTGTTCCAAATCACAATCTTGGAACCATAAATATTTCATGTGAACACAGTGATCCGTTACAATTGTTGACATTTTCCTCTAGTTGTTTGGTAACTGAACCAATTTTGGGAATGCTCAATAAATACTCCAAATGTTCTTTATTTCTAGATGTCGGTGTGACACTCTACAAGCTGATGTTCTCTGTGATTGGCTCACAAGTCTGGTCTGGATGTACCCTACCTCTTGCCCAAAGTTAGCTGGGATTGATTCCAAATAGTGGTGGATAAGCCTTATTGTAAAGGGTATAGAATGGTACACAATGGGTGCATGTATAAAGTTCCCTACACCACGGGGTGAATAAACTGTTTGCTTTTGTTTTTATTTGTGCCATTTCGGTTACCTTAAACATGTAAAAACCCCTTTAAACATCACGGTTGATCATATGTTCAATCTGTGAAAATCCGAAACGAGCTTTGTTGTCCTATAAGAGCAGCAGAGCTCGAAGCCGACCTTCAACTGAACCTGGTGACTTAATTGTGCATCTTCAGCATTTGTATTCCAGAGATGAATTTTGCTTGGATACGGGATAGGATTATTTTAGCTCTTAACGTCTTAGTTAAAATGGTTAACACCTGTTTTTATTGACAGGAACACCAGCCCGAACGCTTTATCTTCTTTGGCGTTAAGATCCTCTTTGCTTACTCCAGTAGGCTTTTGTGTTCGACACAAATGACTTGTTTTCTCATCACAGACAGTTCACAGGTCAGCAGTCTTAATGTGGAGATTCAGGTTTGAGTCAATATGTTTCCATTACATTTTTATGAACATGGCGGCCATTTTTTCTCATACCATGTGTATTTCCTTTGAATAATCTTACAATGTTCTATTAACTGTTGCTTTTTATAGATGCTCGCATTAGCTGTTCATGATTTTCATAAAGTGTGCATGTCTTCTTTTAAAATGTGAAATAATTTTAAACACTTGCTCTCATATCCATCCATCAATGTATTCATCTTTCCATTTTCTGATCTGCCGTATTCTCAGAACGGTCGCAAAGGGTTGCTGTAGCCTGTCCCAGTCGTCTTCGGGCAGTAGGCGGCGGGACACCCTGATTGGGTTACCAGACAATTGCAGGGCACACAAAAACCAACATGCACGCTCACACCCACACCTAAGGACAATTTATCGTGTTCAATCAGCCAGCTATGCATGTTTTTGGAATGTGGGAGGAAGCCAGACTACCCAGAGAAAACCCAGCCAGGCACAGGCAGAACATGCAAACTTCGCACAGGTAGGCTCTAGCCAGAATCGAACCCTGCACCTTCACACTGCAAGGCAGACACACTAACCAATGTATCACTGGTCCGCCCACTTGGTCTTATATGGCTTATATTTGTCACGTCACTCGAGGCTCGAGGGCTGGGCTCGAGTGACGAAAGGAAAGCGGGGAGTGTGGCTCCAAAATACACGGCGAGACAGATACTCGGATACAAAAGTCTTTACTGAGGCACGCATGAAAAAATAACAAACAGGGAAGACTGGAGGAAGATAACTAAATGACAGCAGACCTGGCAACACGGAAGTGGAAACGGCAATGTCCAAAAATACTGCGACGGAGACGGTAGTGAGCGACAGACAGATATAGGCAGAAGGCACAATCAGTGAATGACACTCAGCTGTGGGAACCCAGGTGAATGATGATTGGAGGGGCCGTCTCCCAAGATTGGCGGAGGAGGTGACAGGAGGGGCGGGGCGCGCCCCGGATGGCAACGAGATGTGACAATATTCTTACTATATTTGTGGTTAATGTAAGCAGCAACTTTGATGTAACAGTTATGAAAGGATTCCTGAAGTAACCAGTAATAAATTGCTTCATGTATTTTTTTTCCAAATTCAAAGCCAAAACATATCACGTTATCACTTAAAACATAAAAACCTGTGTGGGGAGAGGCGAAGGGATAGATGACAGACACTGATTAAAAATTTTGATGAAAGTGCGGCATTTAGAATTTTATGACCTCTGAACAATAGTCACTGGGGATATTAATATAAAAATGGAATGAAAGAGAGAAACAAGTGCCTGCCTTCATTAGGACAAAAGGCTGGTGAGCAGGAAAGCTTCTGACAAGTCCGTCATGCCTCATTGTCCCTGATCTCAAGTTCCATAAATTTCCATGGCACTCATTAAAAGAAGAGTTGTCACCGTCACCAAGCGCTAGCTCGTTATCTCCTCAACACATAAAAAATGCTGTAATTAATTCTACATTTCTCCTCTCCAGCAGCTAATTGCCACACATTGCACTTGATCATGAGTTTGCCTTTTGTGCAAATGTGTTTTTGTTGGATCAGTTGGCCTTGAAAAATGATGAGAGAGTATACTGGTGCTGGGAATGCTTAAGAATGTTAGTTGATACTCAGTAAACAGTACACAAGAACATACAGTTCACACTGTAGATGCATATTGTGATGGGATCTGCAAGTGTAGTATTTATACGTTCTGATCATTGATCTGTCTCAAAAGTCCTGAATCATAAAAAGGCAAGTCCATCCTACCATGAAGTACGATTTACGCAAACATGTTTTATTTCTGTATTATTATCATCGTATTGCATGGCCGAAAAACTGCAGTAAAATCGCAAGCAGGGCTGCACGGGGGTTAACACGGTTTTCTTTAGGAAGCAGCTTTATATGTGTGAAAGCTCTACAAAATTTACAATGGCTTAAGGTATATCGCAACAAAATACTGTAACGTCCGGGGCTTGTGAGTTGCATGTTTTGGGGCTGGGCTAGTCGGGAGAGCATGACGTCACGGAGAGAAGGGAGGACCTGAACGAGAAGTCCGCGAGAGTCCCTGAGAGGATGACTGCGCGTGAGTTGTGGCGTAACAACAACTCCGGTATGATTGTGCTAACTGCAATGTTTGCTTAATAAAAGCCTGACCAGCTGTGCCAACAACTGTGCGCATCCTTTGTCACGCCGAGGGGCATTACATTGGTGTCAGAAGCTCCAGATTCACCCGTTGCACTTCGAACTTTTGAGGGAAGATGTTCCGCGACGACGCTGCTCGGCAGAAGGTAAAGGGGGAGGCCTTGCCAGGCGGAATTGACGTGTCGGAGTCAAGTGGCATGGAGCGCGGTCGTCTTTACGCTGGCAATCCGCACCAGAATGGGCATGAGTGGTCAGCCGGGGACTGCAGTCCACATGCGGAGCGATGACAGTGGGTTGGACAGACATGGGGGACCCCAGTCATGTCCGCATGCAGATTGGAGACGTTTCCTGGACAGCCTTGGTGGACACTGGGTCTTCAGTCACGATTGTGAGGCCTGACGTTGTTCCAGCAGGAACCGTCTTAAAGTCGACACACACAAAACTGAGGACAGTGACCGGTGAAACAGCCAAGATGAAGGGCAAAGGGACATTTGTTTTTGCCCTGGGGGCTTCCTCAACAACCCACTAAGCTTGGGTAGCTGACGTGAGTGATCCCTGTATTCTCGGACGGGACTTTTTAAAAGCCACAAATTGTGTGCTGGACTTGGGAGCTGGGGTGCTCACCCTGCCAGGTGACCAGCATGTCGAGCTGATCACGGCATCTCAACAGGGTACCCCAGGGGTGGCTATCAACACAGCAGACCCTTCAGCAGTGCTGTCCACTCTGCCCTCGACAGGAGATCAGGTAGAGGTTACTCGCCCCGTGATGGAATGCCCAGCAGAGGGGGCAATAACATCAAAAGAGATGGAAATCCATGGAGAAGCGGCTGCTGCCGGGCCAACATGGTGCACCTTAGAGACTGTGGACACTGCAGAGTGGGCTGCAAAGAAAGAAGAGGACCACAACCTCAACCCAGTGCGGCAGTGGGTCCAGAGTGGCAGGAGGCCACCCTGGAAAGACGTGATGGGCATATATCGCAACAAAATACTGTAACGTCCGGGGCTTGTGAGTTGCATGTTTGGGGGCTGGGCTAGTCGGGAGAGCATGACGTCACGGAGAGAAGGGAGGACCTGAACGAGAAGTCCGCGAGAGTCCCTGAGAGGATGACTGCGCGTGAGTTGTGGCGTAACAACAACTCCGGTATGATTGTGCTAACGGCAACGTTTGCTTAATAAAAGCCTGACCAGCTGTGCCAACGACTGTGCGCATCCTTTATCACGCCGAGGGGCATTACAATACATTGGTTCAGCACAAATGCAAATGTGTCTTGTGAACATTCTTGCACTGTAGTTTGTCATCCCAATCACAGGATACAAATGTAGGAATTGAAACCTGCCTTGCACCACCAATGGTGCGTCTATGTGAGATAAAATATAATGATTATGGTGATCCTTTCCTTCATTAGAAAGTTGTCAAAGTCAAGAAAACATCAGTAATCATAAAACACACACAGTAATCTCTATAGTACCAACAGTAGTCTCTATTTTCATTACTGCTACATGGGGGTACATCATATGTTTGTCTTTTTTTTCTATATGTGACTTTACTAGGCAGTCACAACTTGACGTCAACGACAAAGCCATGTGAGTAGTAGTTGGAGCCAACCGTAGCTTTCTGCTTCTGGACTGATGTCATCTCTTCTGCCAAAGGCCAATAAGCAGTGTGTATATTGGGGCAACTGGATAAATTGCAAATGATTCTACCCATAATTTGAGTGTAACTTGCTAGATGGACATATATAAGGGCAATGAAACTTACCCATGAGGCAATTCCAAAATAGCAGTTTCCAAGCCAATTTAACTGGCTTGGAAGCTGCATCTTTGACTGCATCCTATTTGTATTTGTCAAGGGATTAAAATGAAGTTTTGCATGACAAGGCCTCAGTATTTTGAAAGGCATATTTTTGTGTTTTGCATTGTTTGGGTTTATGTTCAGATCAAACGATATATTTTGTAATTCGTTGAAGGATTTAGTTGTGTACATCCATAATGTATTAAATATGTATATGAAGCTAACAATCTGATGTCACATGTTATGGTTAGTGTTTTATTTATTTATTTATTTCAGATGCAACCACTCTCTAAGGCTGGTCTCTGGAAATGGTATCAGCAGAATGTTTTATTGGTTGAAATTAAAGGTTCTGCACAAGACCATGAAATAAAGCTTGAAAGGGGTTCGTTTTGCTGTCCTGTACTGGCTTACATTAATCACACAACTTGCTGTCCACGTTGTTTGAAATTTCAAACTACAGTAGTACACAGTTGGCAGGGGACAACCTGAACCGCAAGCGAGCCAATCACAGGCACACAGAAATGAACAACCATTCGCACTCACACCGTCAATTTGGAATGGTCAATCAGTCTATGATGCATATTTTTGGAATGTGGGAGGAACACGGAGAAAATCCATCCAGGCCATATAAACTCCATACAGGGAGGCCGGAGCGGAGATTCAACCGAAGACCTCTGCTCTGTGAAGTCAATGTGCTAACCACTTGACTTCTGGGCCGCCCAACAATCCAACATTGTTTTTGTATTTTTTGGGGGGCACTTTTATTGGTTTTATGAGAGTAAAAAAGTACAGTGAGACCTCAACTTACGAACTTAATTGGTTCCCAGACAAAGTGTGTAAGGTGAAAAGTGTGTATCTCGAAAAAAAAATTCCCATAGGAAACCATTAAAATGGGAATAATCCGTTCCCGGGTTTCCATAAAATATACTTTTCAACTAAATAAGCCTTAAAACTACACACAGTATACCTTATTATATGTATAATAAATGTGCTATGGTATTGTAATTAAAGAAATACACTGCATTGTATCATAAAGTCACTTTATTTACATTTGTGATGGTCATTGATGACTTGATGGAATGGCGTTGGAGGTCGAAGGTCAAAGGGACTTGCTGTTTGGAAAGAGGCACATTACATGAGGACTGTAATTAAAGAAATAAACTGTGCTGTAAAATAAAGTTTTATTTACCTTTTTGATGGTCATTGATGGCTTATGGAAGGAGAGTCACAGAAGGACTGTTGGTAAGTTAACCTCTGGTGTGGCTTCTCTTTGCTTCTTTGGAGACTCCTCATCCTTTTTGCTGATTAAAAACCTCTTAATTGACACCTGTTGCTTTCTGACTTGTAAGGTGTTACGAGGCTTAGGCATCACATTATCGTTCATCATGTTGATGATATTCATAGCCAGTCTTTTCTGGATGGAACTGTTCGGTAAAAGCCTGCACATCATTCCACTTTGCCAACATTGACTTCTCCTCCTCGCCCTCAGATGTTCTCAAACCATCCGTTACGGGCTTTAAAATTCTGAATAAGCGCCGAACTTCCAGGTTGGCGCATGGCGATATCGGCGTGAATTAGCCGTGCTTTCTCGCCGGATAGCTGCTTTTCGTTAATCCAAATTAAGAGAAGTTTTTCAACTTCTTCGATTGCCCGACACCGTCGCTTTAATAGCATGGAAACACCTTTTGCAACAGACACACCTTTGATAGCTTCTTTGTTGCGAAGTATGGTAGCGATGGTGGACTTAGCATAGCCGCGCTCTGTCGCTGAATCACACAAACGCACACGTCGTTCATGTTTTTCAATTATCTCCTTCTTCTCAGCGACGCTGATTTTATTGTGTTTCTTCTTGGGCTGAACACGAGCCTGTGGTGGTTTTTTTTCGGTGCTATAATCGTAAAAGTATAAGCAAAAAGCTGCAAGGAGGCGATGGACGTGTGCATTTAATGAGAGGGGGTGTGCAAAGTAGCGTCGGCTGGAGCGCTGTTCGGTTGCTGAAGATCACTCCGCCAGAGCCGAAGATCGTGTGCTTTCGTGTTCTTCCGCAGAAGATTATGTATTTATGTATACACACTTCCACTGAAGTGTGTAATATGAAAATAGTTCTTATTATGAGGCTTAATATTCATAAATTTGACGTTCGTATGATGAAAAGTTCGTATTATAAGGCGTTCGTAAGTTGAGGTCTCACTGTATTGGCAAATAATATACTTGGCATGAATGTGCATTTTCACTGTTATTAGAAAATAATTAAAACACGAACTTCTTGTCGCAAAAGTTGATAAATACATGTTGAGTAATGTAGATGTTAATAAATACCCTGTAGTAATGTTGTCACATCCAATCAGTGAAGACAGATGCGGAGTCGTGTTGCCATCCTGAGAGTTTGCATTAATCATCACACATACTGTAAATAAGACGAATACATGTACAAGAATCATAAAAACAGGTTTTATCATCATACCTGTGCAGACTTAACAAAGTCAAAAAATAATGTTTAATTCCTTGGGTTCTGAATAGTGTTTATATCTTCCTGAAAGTTGTGCAGTTGGAATTATTCTTAAACGTGAAGTTTCAGAGAATTCTTTTAAGTAAAATATTGTATTTTGACCGCAAAATGTAAGAAATGTGAGTTCTTCCCTTCATTAATTTTCTTAGCAAGTGACCACGATATGAGCGGGTTAATGGGTTTCAAGGTGTATAATTATCCAGGATTAATGGATTTTGCATAGGGTGCCATCTTCTGCTGTGCATCATTTCACACCTCAAAGTCTTCCAGTAATCAATGATGATTGTACACTTCATCTGGCACTAACCTTGGCATGTACATGTTCAATTTGGCCACAAAGTCTGGCAATTAAGGTCTGGAAAAAGTATGACATTTTGAAATCTCACATGTGTAGAACCGCTGCTTAAACAATGTTGCAGTAAATGTATTGATTGATCTCAAATGTATATGTTAGGCGGAGACTTCCAAACCATTTTTGACCGAAGATCTACTTTTTAATCAGCTAACCTCACTTGGTATACCAGTTCACACATGCACACGCAAACATGCACATGCACATGCACATGCACGTACACACATAAAAGACCGTAACATGACTCAAACAAAACAACAAATCTGATATAACAATGGTAGATCTTAGTTTGTAAAAAGAAAATCAGTATCTGCCGTAATGGGAGACCGACTCAGGGAAGCACGGGGGGCCCTTTTGTAGCATTTAAGTGGAGCATGATGATACTGCCGCAGCGTGTCTTACCGGAGACAAATTCCTTGTGTATTCTACATACTTGGCTAATAAAGATGACTGATGATTCTGAATCATCACTAATGTAGATCACATATATATTTATGTGAACAAAGGGCAATCCTGTTTCTCAGAGGGCTTGATCTCACATCAGGAAGTTGTGACGGCTTTGAGAAATTACCCATGAAAAAGTGAGGTGCAGCCCCAACCCACAAAGAGCAAAACACGTCCTGGATGTGTGCCGGTGTTTACTGTATGCCTCCAAGGCAAGAGTTATGAAATCCTGTTGTGTTGCCATCTGTGAACCCCAATTTCATCCAGTTACATGAGGCAATCCATATTTGTTCTGATGTCCGGCTGTTTCCTTGTTCCGACCCTCAATTTTTCACCATACAAACCCGCACAAAGGCTCTCATGATTCTTGGTGAAGGACAATTTGACAACCAAAATGCTACGTCTCAGCACACAAGAAATGCCATTCTTACGATGCAGAGAATTTTATGATATTGGATAAAGACGTTCAAGGCACACTGTAGTCCAGAGAAAAAAAAAATTGACATTTGTTTAGAAATATGTTGCTGTATCTCCAATATTTTCAATTTTTTTGTATAATGTGGGTAGTTGGTATTCAGGTCCGCTCAGGGGTGGAACATCCAATTTATCATATTTTATATTTAACAAATAGAAAAGGCCCAGTCTACTTGAAACATCTTTTTACAGTAGTTGTCGAAGTCAGTTCCATAACTGCCCGCTGGCTTTTCCTTACTCTGTCGGCCAATTACAGTAAGAGACTGGGACGTGTATTTCCGGATTTTGCTGCAGCTGTGACCAATTATATAAAATAAGACAAATGCAGATTTCAAGACATGCCAGTGTGGCAGCCATGTTGGTAGGGGCAACATTCATGGACATTCTGAAATCTTAGCATGGGCCCCAATTCACCTTTGCGCTGTGTTTTGCTCGGTCGACAAGTTAACTCCTCTGCCCCATTGTCTACAGCCATGTGTTTGAATCAGGGACATGGGTGTCATGTCCGCTCGAGAAGTGGTGACAGAACTCGAGGGACGACTGGAGGTTGTAAAGGTTGGATCCGAAATACTCGATGTGATTCAATAAAAGTCTTTACTGAGACACATGAGGCAAAACAGAAAATCAGGCAAAGGAGGAGAACAACGAAACAGACCTGCGTGCGGCTGGGTGACGGGGAACTTCCGAGAATACACCGGCGCAGACCGAACGGTAAGGGTGGCTTTTATAGCCAGAAGGCACAATTGAGGAAATGGGGAACAGGTGAGTGAGTCCGGAGCGCAGGGAGGGGAGGGGCCCGCTCCAGGAGCAGAGGAGGATGAGACAGGAGGGGAGGGGCACGCTCCTGGCGCTGACGAGGATGTGACAATGGGTTCGAATCAGGCCCTGTTCTTCCTGTGTGGAGTTTGCATGTCTTCCCCATATTCCGGTTTCTTCCCACATCACAAATACGGCCACGGTACTGTAGGTTGATCGAGCACGCCAAATGTTCCCGATGTGTGATTGTGAGAATGGATGGCTGTGTCTGTGTGCCCTGCAATTGGCGAGAAACCAGTTCAAGGTGTACACTGCCCACTGAGTCATTCTTTCTGGAATATGATTCACAATGCATGCAACACATGATGATCAAAAGGATGGATCATGGATGGATGGGTGGATAAAAAAGAAGATTTAGCTAACATTTAAGCTTTTGTCGACTGAATACTGTATCATATATAGGTCAAAAAATGTCCATTGCCTCCACCTGCCTCCTTTGCGCTCTTATCGAACTCTTTGAGATCCGAGGAATGGTTCAAAATTATCTATCAGATGCATCAAATTGAAAGGGGACATTTTGTGGGTTGAAAATGGAATTGGAATGGCGTTAGTTTTCCCGTTATACAAGGCTTGTTATAAAACCTTCAACTTCAACTTGAACACGAAACCAAGACTTCTTTATTTGTTTCTTATCCCCAAGCTTAAAAAGACAAAATTGTCAGCTGACACGGATAAAAGAGATAAACATGTATTCATCATCAAGTGTTAAATTGTGTGCTTTATTTATGTCCATGCTCATCCAGTCTCAGGTTTTACTGGTATCATGAAGAAGACTATGTGTAGTCTCTCCACTCAAACTCGATTGGACATGATTATGACAAAGAATTATCTTTGACTATGATCCATTTTATTGATGAGAATCGAACTGGCATGGCTTTTAAAAGTTCATGAAAAACAGACAATGTATTATTCACTGCAGTTTTCAAGCAGGCTATGGGCACAAATGTCATCTTTTTTTTCAAAGTGTCATTTTTTTATTATCTTGTTAAAGATAGATCTAATTTTAATTTGGGCTAATGTTATGAACATTATCAACAATTGACCAAGGGTGTCATATGACTGACTTGAAGTACTTTGCTCAGCAGTCTTGTGCTTTTAGTCGTCTGATTCAGTTTAGATGGCAAGTAAAATGGAGAGACAGATTTTAAAACTCATGAACTTAAACAGTCAAACTTATCCTTAACATTATCTCCTGCCCGATGATGGCTGGGATAGGCTCCAGCATCCCTCGTAGTAATCCTAATGAGGATTAAGCGGATCGGAAATTAAATGAATCCACATTACGTCTTTACTTTTGTAAATGTATTATCCCAACTTCTTTTCTCTTTATTATGTTTGTTTCCCTTGCTTCTGACCTATTTGTGTACCCAACACCCATCTATGAAATGGTAATCTGTCTGTCTGTCTGTCTATCTAGCGATTGATCGATCGATCGATCGATCAATTGATTGATTACCATTGAGCGCACAGGCCGGCTGCTGCTACTGCTGCTCATATTTCAGAAAATAATTGTTCCACAACGACTTCATGCATGGTGATGCCTGAATAAATATATTGAACAAATAATGTGCGCTTCGAGCATGCGTGCATACTTCCATTGTGCGAGGGTGGGAAATTTTGCCACTGAACCTCCAGCGACATGCTTGAAGATGTAGGTGTTGTTTCTATGGAAACAATCAGAGAACACTGTGTTTTGCCTCTGTGAAATGCAAAGGTGAAAGGGGCAAGGAGAATATTCTCTTTCTGACTTTAACCGTGCCCTGTTCCCGTGCAATATTCATCCCACGGCACGCTGTAAGTTGAGATAAACACTTGCTGAGGTGTTAAAGCCAGACACCAACCTCTATTCATCAATGTCACTGCCTTAGCACTCAATAATTCAAAGCCGGGTAGTAATGAGCTCCCTACAGGCCCTGTCCCAGAGTGCATCCCAAGGTCCTATGTCTCTACCGTAATGTAGTTATATCTACTGTCTGTCATGATCTGGTTGGCGACCAAATTGGTGGCGCTGTCGGCCCCGCCTGCACCTGCACAGGTGTTGGTCATCCCGATAAGTGGCAGACTGCCACGTTCTGATTGCCGACCAACGGGTAGCGCTGTCTGCCCTGCCTACAGCCGCGCAGGTGTTGGTCGTTCCAATCAGTGGCAGTTAAAAGGACTCCCAGCACGACCATTCAGTGACGGGTCATTGCATTGTGCAGTGGATGCATTACATGCTGTGCATGTGTTTTCTGCACCCTGTCAGGGTTGTTTCATCTTGGCAGACTTTTACTCTTGGTTTTCTTTGATACTTTGTATTTTTCTGTTCGGATGATTTTGATGTGGGCGGCCCGGTAGTCGAGTGGTTAGCACACCGGCTTCACAGTGCAGAGGTCGCCGGTTCGCGTCCCGGTCCGGCCTCCCTGTGTGGAGTTTGCATGTTCTCCCCGGACCCGCGTGGGTTTTCTCCGGGTCCTCCGGTTTCCTCCCACACTCCAAAAACATGCATGGCAGGCAGATTGACCACTCCAAATTGTCCCTAGGTGTGAGTGTGAGAGTGACTGTTGTATGTCTTTGTGTGCCCTGCGATTGGCTGGCAACCAATTCAGGGTGTCCCCCGCCTCGTGCCCGAAGACGGCTGAGATAGGCTCCAGCATCCCCCGCGACCCTAATGAGGAATAAGCGGTACGGAAAATGAGATGAGATGAGATGATTTTGATGTTTTAGATTTTGTTACTGCTGACTTTATTGTAATACAATTTCTCAAATACAACGTGCTGCTCCCTCCTGCCTGCTTTTTTGGGATCCACAACCGCCATCACCACTGTGCAAACCGTGACACTGTCAATGTTCAATTCAATTACATATCTATCTGACGGCTATATAATTGCGCCTGATTCAGGTTTTGTTATGACAACCAAATACGAGCTTCCCTCACTAAGGAAAATGAAAAAAAAATCAAAACCTAACTCAGAGGCTTTTTGGGATGTTGACCAGTGCAACGGTGGTTAGCTCAACACTCAAAATGTTGCATGAAATGTGTTTTCATTCCTCCTGAAATGGTATCTTTCTGAAGGATTAGAATGTTTTTTTGCTTTGAGTCAAAACACGTCTGAATTCTAGGAAAGGCAGGTCAACTTTATTTGGACAGCACATTCATACACAAGGCCATTGTGGTTGACACATCTGGGGAGGGGTCGCAGATTTCTTTTACAAATAAAATGGAAAACATACCATGATAAAATTGCAACATAAAAGCAGCCTATGTTTTTATTTATGAAAAAGCAGCACTGCACAATACATTTTACTGTACAGACAGACCCCAGGTGTTCAGGAAGTTTATCTCCTCTTTCAGGACAAAACATTGCTGGGGAGAGGGACTCAGTAGGACGCATTTTTTGGGTCACCCTCCCGAAAGAGGAGTGTGTTAAAGTGATTGACAACTTTGTCATACAAGTACAGGTTTGCTTGCAACGAAATGATGGACATTTGCAACACATCTTGGGGAAGCCATAAATTGACTAAAAATAGCTAAAAGAAATAGCTGAAACCCTGATGAATAATGTGTGGTTATAAAAACTGAATAATGTGTGGTTATAATTTGAAATAAATAGCTTTTTAATCAAAGCCACAATTGACATTTTCATGGGTACGCATCTTTTTGTAAAATTCCTTGACTATATTCTGATACAAGTCAGTCTAAGATGTGTAGACTAAATATAAAATGTTTAAATCTATTATTTGACCCCCAGGGAGGGATGTTTTATGACTCATGCTATGTGAACCAATTGTAGCTGTTGGATTGTTGTTGGTTTTTTTTTCATTTGTACAAATCACATGAAGATACGACATTGACGTTACTAAAATTGAAAATATAAACCAGCTTTACTGTATATTCTTCAGACAAAACAGAGTCAAGAGATGTTTTACGGGTTGTATTCGGTAGACTTGATCACAGTAGTGAAATATTTACAGTCTTCTCTATTCTTACATATGTAACAGTATGTCTCACATTTCAAACACTGTGGCGCTAATCACATTTCCTACATTGTGGGTGTCAATGGCATGGAGTCAAGATAATCACTGAGATACTGTATTACCTTTAGTACACAAAACAATGACTTGTGTCCTTTCTGCATCAAGGAGTGAAAAGTTTTGGCTCATCCACAAACTGATGTGTTGAATCCACTCAGTAAGAGAGGAATTAGATACCAATACCATGTGGTGACACTGAGATAAAGTTGGCGAGAAAAGACATGGTGGGGTTTTCTAAAATATAAGATAGAGGAAGATGTTTAATAGAAGATGTCAAAGAACGGATCTTAATCCCACATATTTTCATCAGATTCATTCTCGCCATCTGGAATGAATTGCAAAAACTCATGTGGTTAGATATACAGTACATTTGGACAGTGCTGATGAATCTTTCTCACTTTCCCTGTCTGTCACTCAGAATCTTGTTGTCAATTGTGTCAAATGCATATATGATGCCCAGTGCAATAAACACTGTATTTTTTTACTCCAAAATGTGGGGCCATCATTGTCCAGCTTCTGCTGCGTCTATTTAAAGACTTTAAAGTAGTTCAATTAAAGTATATGTGCCAGACAAGGAGTCATGGAAAAGATAATTATCTAGCAAGATGACAAATACTACCACTTTCCCTCAAACGGCGGTTAGATATTGACTTGTCGATGAGAAGGTTTCTTCAGCCGTCATCTGTACAGATGACGGCTGAAGAAACCTTCTCATCGATGGACCACTCCTGTACGACTGAGAGCTTACACAGACATATTGACTTGTCGTTATTTTGTTCTGAGGCATCCAGATTAGACTTTTAACGAAGTGGTTTAATTACTGCAGTTGTGAAGAGTCAATGAGAAGCCACCTGCATTTGGCCAAGCTGCACAATGTCGCTTGATCCATAACCAGTTACTGCTCAACAGTCAGGAGGGTGATGTCTTGCCAACCCATTGAATAATTTTGAAAGAGGCAAAAATTAACACAGGCACAGGGTGAACACCATGAAGTATTAGCATAAATAATGGTAACTGTTCAAAACTTCTTTGCATATACAAACATCTGGTTCCTATAGTGTAATTCTAATTTAAATATTAATTGAATTGCTGAAATTATGCAGTTAAAGCACGCAGCTACATTACTCCTCCAGGATTATATTCCCAAACCTCGCCATTCTAGCCGAGGAGGTGTCCTAGCTATTTTTTATCGTGACAAATGGAAAGTCATCCCGGTCTCTCTCCCCAAAACGTGTTCATTTGAGTGCATTGCATGCCAAATTTCTGGTCCAACTCCCACGATTCTCGCCACTATTTACCGCCCCCCTATACAACACTGTGACTTTTTAAAAGAATTTTGTACGATTCTCAACCGCCTATCCTCTCTCTCACCGAATATAATTATTCTGGGAGACTTCAATACACACATGGACAATCCAACCATTCCGCTTACAACTGACGTCACTTCTTCCCTCAATAGCCTTGGCTTCAACCAATTTGTAAACTTTCCTATGCACACAAAAGGACACATACGAGACCTAATTTCCTGCGCTGGATTGGCTCCCTCCAACTGCACAGCTGATGAACTCCCAATAACAGACCATTACCTTGTTACATGTAACATGTACAATGTTTCCATCACACTCTCCACCACCAAATCACCACGTATTATCAACTATTAACATCAAAGACAAAGGTTTCCCAACTGCAGCTGTCACGCCAATTCTTAAAAAGCCTTGATCTGATCCCAATGACTTCAAAAATCTTCGCCCCATTTCTCATCTTCCTTTTATTTCCAAAATCCGTGAAAAAGTTCTTTCCTCCCAGCTATACTTTCAGCTCTCCCAGGCCTCTCTACAAACCATTCCAATCTGGTTTGTAGCACAGTACAGAATCAGCTCTCTTAAAAGTCAGAAACAATCTTCTTTTAGCAGCTGACACTGGTTTTCTCTCCATCCTCGTCCTTCTTGACCTCACCGCAGCTTTTGACACAATTTCTCACCCCATCCTCTTTGACAGACTTTCCTCCATAGGGATCACCGAGACACCCCTACGCTGGTTCCACTCTTATCTCTGCTGGCCGCTCTCAGTTCATTCAAATTAACTCCTTCATTTCACAGTCCTCTCCTGTATATTCTGGTGTGCCCCAAGGCTCTGTCCTGGGACCCCTCCTCTTTATTACCTACCTTCTAGCGGCTAGAAGGTAGGTAAATTACGGCCCGCGGGCCACATCCGGCCCTTTGTACGTCCCTGTCCGGCCCGCGTGAGGTCAATCATAAACACCATAAATTAAAAAAAAATGATTTAACTTTTGTATGCACGACGTAGACTCTACGTCTTACGTGTATATACGCGAGAGTCCTACGTGTATACACGGAAGTGAGTGAAGGCGATTCTGTTCGCCAGGTTACCCTCAAGGCTCAAGATGTCAGCACACCCCAAGAAAAGAAAAGTTGATAACGAATGCCATATTTTCAACAAGACATGGACTGCCAAATATTTCTTTACAGAAATTAAAGGTAAAGCAGTGTGCTTAGTCTGTGGTACCCAGGTTGCTGTGTTTAAAGAATATAATTTGAATCGCCACTACATGACCAAGCATGAAGATAAATACAGAAATCTGTCTGGTGAAGAGCGTGCAAGGGTGTCTGATGCATTGCTTGCAAAACTACAAACACAACAAGGATGTTTCACTAAACTTCACACTCCCAGAGATGCAGCCGTCAGGACAAGTTATGTCATATCTCACAAAATCGCCAGAAAAAGTAGGGCACGACGGAGAGTTTATTAAGGAGTATTGGACACTGCTGCGCTGATGTGCCCAGAAAAAAGGGCGCGTTTGAGAACGTTTCACTCTCCCGACGCACTGTAACGAGGCGGATTGAGGACATCGCGGGAAACTTAGAGCTTCAGCTGAAGAACAGAGCAGACGACTGACTTTTTTTCTCTGGCTTTGGATGAGAGCTGCGATGTACGTGACACCGCCCAGCTGCTCATCTTCTTACGTGGGATAACTGCAGACTTTCAAATCACGGAGGAGTTGGCAGCCATGCAGTCAATAAAAGGGACAACCACTGGTAATGACTTGTTCAGAGAGGTAAATGCATGTATGGCCATGTTAGGATTGAAATGGGACAAGCTTGCAGGTGTGACAACAGATGGTTTTCCAAATCTAAACGGGAAAAATGTTGGACTTTTAAAGAGAATGCAGGGTAAAGTGACAGAAATGAACCCTGATCAGAAATTGACATTTTTGCATTGTATCATACACCAGGAAGTGTTGTGTAAGACAGTGTTAAAAATGAAACATGTCGTTGATGCTGTCACTAAAATAGTTAATTTCATCAGAGCGAGAGCTTTAAATCACAGACAGTTTGTTGCTTTGTTGGAGGAAAATGAGGCTGAACATGGTGACATGAGGTATCACTGCACTGTTAGGTGGCTCAGCCTTGGCAAGGTTCTGAAAAGTGTCTGGGACCTGAGAGACCAGATTCAGGAGTTCTGTATTCAGAAAGGTCATGACGTCCCAGAATTTTCAGATAACGACTGGTTGGCAGACCTCGGATTCGCTGTGGATGTGACTGCACTAAAGAACGAACTAAATGTCAAAATGCAGAGCAAGGGCCTTTTTGTGCATGAGATGTACAGTGCAGTGAAGGCTTTCATGAGAAAACTGCAGCTTCTCTCAAGCCAAGTGAAGGTCAACATTCTGACCCACTTGCCAACACTTAAGGAAGCCAAAAGATCAGGTGATCACCTCCAAAAGTACTCAACCACGTTAGAAGCATTGCATGCAGAGTTTTCAAGGCGATTTCAAGATTTCAAAACTCTTGATAGTGAAATGCACATGGTTTCTTCTCCCTTCAACTGCAGTGTGGATGATGCACCAAGTGAAGTTCAGATGGAACTCATTGATCTGCAGTCTGACACACTTCTGGCAGATCACTTCAAGTCAGTCTCACTGCTGGACTTTTACTCTGCCCTCAAAGAGGAGAATTTTCCACACCTGAGGAGGCATGCTCAGAGGATCCTAGTCCTCTTTGGATCTACCTATCATTGTGAACAGACATTCTCAGTTATGAAGTTCAACAAATCCAAACACAGATCCTCTATGACTGATGACCACCTCTCAGCTGTCCTTCGGATAGCCACTTCAGACATTCCGCCAGATTTCAATGCCCTTGTTCAAGCCCAGAACAGACTGGATTATTCTCACTGAAGAGGTAACATGAGGTGGAAAACATTACAAGTTATTGTTTGTGGAGATTAACAAGTTAAAAATAAATTGCACTGGTTCAATAATTGTTTTTCTTATTTAACCAATACACCACAATTTCACATAACCTAATATAAATATTTACAGAGTGCTTTATTCTTCTGATTATCAGTACCAGCTATTCAAAATATTTAATTTGAGAATTTACAACGAAAGAAAGTTGGTGGCCCTCTGACACAATTCAGGATTCTCATGCGGCCCCTGATAAAAATTAATTGCCGACCCCTGTTCTAGCCCGTGGCAATATTCTCCGTAAATTTGGTATACACTTTCATTGCTATCTCTCCAGCAAACCCGACACCTCTTTTCCGCCTTCTTCCCTTTCACTCTGCCCGACTGAAATTAAATCATGGTTCACCCATAACTTCCTCAAACTCAACAGTGAAAAAACTGAAATTCTCCTCTTTAGTACCAAACCCACCTTACGCAAAGCTAACGGTTTCTCTCTCACTAATGAGAATTCAACCGTTTCTCCCTTCCATCAGGTCAAGAGCCTGGGTGTCATCTTTGACAGCACACTATCTTTCCACTCCCATATAAATAACTTAACCCGCTCTGCGTACTTCTACTTACGCCCCTCTCCTCACAGCACTGCTATCCTTGTTCATAGTCTTGTCACCTCCCGAATTGACTATAGCTACTCACTTCTCCGTGGTGTCCTTCAGAAACTGCTCCACAAACTTCAACTTGTCCAGAATTCTTCAGCCCTGATCATCACCAGAACCTCATCCTCTCACCACACACCCCCATCCTCCAAGAGCTCCACTGGCACCCGGTCAAATATAGAATCAACTTTAAAATTATTGTTTATACATTTAAAGCTATCCATAACCTTGCCCCCCATACCTATCTGACCTTCTTCAAATTTATATTCCCTCTCGTTCCCTCGGATCCTCTTCCTCCTTACACCTCTGTGTGCCCCCCCACCTGTCTCAACACGATAGGGTACATAGCTTTCCGCCGCTCTGCCTCACTTCCTCCCAACATTCGTAACATTGACTCTCTTCCCACCTTCAAATCCCATCTCAAAACCCACCTATTTAAAATTGCATTTTCTGTGTAGTTTTATCTCATTTCTATTTCTAATTGCATTTTATTTATTATTATATCTATGCTTGCTTGTGACTGTAAAGTGTCTGAGAGCTTTGAAAGATGCTTGAAAAAAAATGTATTATTATTATTATTATTATAAATTGGGGGAATGACAATCATATTGTTTCCACATACCTGCACCTTAACCTGAGTCTGAAAGACAATCGAGTCACCGGATACCAAACAAAATTGAAAAATGTGAGCTAAAAAAACAAGATATGAACCAAACCATGGAGTTAAAAGCAAAAATGTTCAACTTTGTTTCACACCCAGTTTGTATTGGCACAACAGGTCAGACTGGGAAAAATATCATCCTCAACACGCACCACGAGCACTGGAGCCCCACAGGGATGCGTCCTCTCTCCATTGCTCTTCTCTCTCTACACAAACAACTGCACCTCAACGCACCCAGTTGTCAAATTCAAAAGTTCGCAGACGACACCATGGTCATCGGTCTCATCAGAGACGGCGACGAGTCTGCGTACGACAAGTGGAGCAGCTGGAGCTCTGGTGCTGCCGTCACAACCTAGAGCTGAAGGCGCTTAAGACGGTCGAGATGATCGTGGAGTTCAGGAAACATCCATCACCACAGCTGCCCCTCACACTATACAACTGCCTCGTGTCAACCGTTGAGACCTTCATGTTCCTGGGAATCATCGTCTCCCAGGACATGAAGTGGGAGTCAACACCAACTCTATCCTGAGAAAGGCCCAACATATGATGTACTTCCTGAGGCTGCTAAAGAAGCATGGACTGCCCCAGAAGGTTCTGCAACATTTCTAAATGGCTGTCAGCGAGTCCATCCTGTGTTCTTCCATCACCGTTTGGTTCGGAGCCGCCACAAAAATGGACAAAATCCGACTCCAACAGACAGTTAGGATGGCAGAAAAAATCATTGGCACTGCCCGCTCTCGAGGACCTGCACACTGCAATAATCCAAACAAGGGCACGGAAAATCCTACTGGACACTCCACACCCTGCCCACCACCTTTTCCAGCTACTCCCCTCAGGCATGCGCTACCGATCCATGCGCACCAAATCCAGCAGACATTTAAACAGCTTCTTACCCCAAGCCATGAACTCTCTAAAAAGTAACCCAGATGGATGGATGGATGGATGGATTGGTATATAAAAAAATATTTGTTCTGTCTGAACTGTTGGTGTTAAAAATGCACATTTGATGAAGTGGAGGTACCGAGTGTCAAATTATTTACTGCAGTTAACCATTAAATAATAATAATGGATTAACTCAGTTTTTTTCAAAGCAAGTAATCAGTAGAGAAACTAAGTCACTTTGTCATGGCAAATGTCATAAAACTGCCAGTGTGTCATGTCAAGGACGAAACAAGTGGCGGTTCTTTGATTGATCTCATTGTTGTTACTTCCTCGGCGAATTGCAAGTCATTTGCATTCACTTAGAGGATTGGTAATGCCTGAACAAGAATGAGAATGGCAGTTGCTTCATTGACTTGTTCATGAATTGTATGGCGGTGTACCTCCGCCGCCTCCGCTGGCAGCTGATGGGTCAGGAAACGGTACAATCTCTCTTTTAATTTCATTTATTTTTTTCCTTTCCAAAAATGTTTACAAGCCCGCTGAATCATGACGGTATTGTAGCTTCAGTAGTGTAAGGTTCCCACTTCGACAAATAAAGTATTGGGTTTTACCACAAATTGGTATAATGCCTAGAAATGTTCTGGAAACATCTTCTATTTATCCACAAGCCAGTGTCAGAGAACAATTGTTGTATGTCACCTCATTCATGGTGGGATCGAAGTTGCTGACTGGATCTTGTGATGGATGGGTCGACAAAAGACAAGTGACAGTGGGTCCTTGCGTGTACAGGCCATCAGTAGACAAATGATGGATGGAGGCATGAAGGGATGGTTGGTTGAATGGATGGATGGATGGTTAGAAAGGCAGAGGGGATAACACAAAGCGAGGTGGAGTAGAATTGTGACGCATGAGAAAGGAGAATATTGTATAATATTGTTTGATGCCTCTGCAGCTAAATTGTGATGCAGTGTGCTAACAGAAAATCTACCTGACATTAAAGTCTCCTGGTTCATATTTAATCAGCAATCTGAAGAAGCAGCCTTGTGTTGCGTACCTCACTACTTTATATTTATACGTATATATATATATATATATATATATATATATATATATATATATATATATATATATATATATATATATATATATATATATATACGGATGATGTACTCAGAGAATGTCTCAGTCAATGGGGAACAGAGGATGAGGTGCTGGAAGAGGGACAATCATGGGAGGAAAAGCCCCTACACAGGATGTACCACCGAACCATAGCAGAAGTGGCTGATCTCAAGAAGTCCTATCAGTGGCTAGAGAGGGCTGGCCTAAAGGACAGCACAGAGGCACTCATCCTGGCTGCCCAAGAACAGGCCCTGAACACCAGAGCCATAGAGGCAAGGATATACCACACCAGACAAGACCCAAGGTGTAGGTTGTGCAAAGAGGCACCTGAGACAATCCAACACGTAACTGCAGGGTGTAAGATGCTGGCAGGGAAAGCCTACATGGAGCGCCATAACCAGGTGGCTGGCATAGTCTACCGAAACATCTGTGCGGAGTATGGACTGGAAACCCCAAGGTCAAAATGGGAAACACCTCCCAAGGTGGTGGAGAATGACCGAGCAAAAATCCTGTGGGACTTCCAGATACAGACTGACAAGATGGTAATGGCCAACCAACCAGATATCGTGGTCATAGATAAAGGGGGAAGGAAAGCCGTTGTCGTGGATGTAGCGGTCCCGAGTGATGGGAACATCAGAAAGAAGGAACATGAGAAAATCGAGAAATACCAAGGGCTCAGAGAGGAGCTGGAGAGAGCCTGGAAGGTAAAGGTGACAGTCGTGCCTGTGGTGGTCGGAGCACTTGGGGCAGTGACCCCCAAACTCGACGAGTGGTTGCAACAGATCCCGGGAACAACATCGGATATCTCGGTCCAGAAAAGCGCAGTGCTGGGAACAGCACGGATACTGCGCAGAACCCTCAAGCTTCCTGGCCTCTGGTAGAGGACCCGAGCTGAAATGGGGACAGACACCACCCATGGTGGGTGAGACGAGGATTTTTTTTTTTTTTATATATATATATATATATAGTTTTTTTTCTTCATTCTGTTCCCTTAATGCTGGCATTCTTGCCCTTTTGTCTTGTTTTTTTTTTTTTTTTTTACAAGGACGTTGGTCGCTCTCTCCCCTTTCTCTGCCCCACAACGTCTATTGTGTTAACAGCCTTCCATTTCCGTGCAGTTGCTGAGCCACTGGCTGTGCATCTACGATTTTGCCTTTCATTTCATGCTTCTGGAAATGGATGTTTTACTGCCTTCATTAAAGCGTGCAGCAGTCAGCCCCGTGTTTTCCCTCTGAAGTTTAGCTCCATGAACCTCACCATTAGAGGACATTATGGCCACAGATTTCAGGACACAGAGGAACACTGTATAATTTGATTAGTGTTATTAATCAAATGGAATTCCTCTTAGCATCTCCCTGCTGTCTCGGGACCTCGCCCCCTCCTTTCACTTTACAATTGCTCCTTTGTCTTCCTTTATTTCTGCATGCATACACATCTCTGCCATTCATGGTACACCCCACACGGATTGAAAGTGACAATTACCTTGGCTCGCCCCTTTTAAAAACAATGATTTACCACTTGTTTTCACCTTCCTCTTTTTGAGCCCCACCTGTCTCTAAGCCCTGCACATCCCGCTGCTAGCCGGGGACATAAATCAATTGAGATGAAAGTTCCTTAATTGTACTCGCTGGGAAGGATTTGAGCACAATTGCACTATGAATTTTTTAAAGGATTTTTTTACTAGCTTCCCAATGGGACTTGGGCAGTGAAGGAAGGTGAGGCCACAAGGATTTATAGGCCAAGATTCTTCATTACTGGAGTAATTTTCCTGCAAATGATTGTGTGTGGGACCGATGCTCCATTTGAGCTCATTTAATCCTTCGCTATGTCTGTGATTCCTAGTAATTGATTGTTCACATTATATTCAAGGGTCAGGACACAGTTCGATTTCATTACAATGGCTAGTTTTACGTCTGTAAGCTCTCAGTCATACAGGAGTGGTCCATCAATGAAAAGTTTTCTTCAGCCGTCATCTGTACTTCTTTGAAGGTGTCGGACGTTTCGCTTCTTATGCAAGAAACTTCGTCAGCTAACGAAAGTCTTACTGGTAGTTTAGGCCCTATATATATATATATCCCTACTGTCCAGACATGGTGGTGCCTATTCTATCATAGCAGAGTCCGGCACCGCCATGTCTGGACAGTAGCGGTATATATAGGGCAGACATGGGCAAACTACGGCCCGCGGGCCGCATACGGCCCGTTAGGCTTTTTAATCCGGCCCGCCGAACCTGCCCAAATTATAGTAAAAACAGTGTCTGAAACTCATGACAAAAAAAATTAGCGAACAGGGCAGGTAACTGAAAAGTTGCCTGCACCATTTTTCACAACTTGAAGCACAATGAGACAACTAATCACATTAAAAAACATTGTCACAAAGTATAAAGTTGTTTTTTTTAATCAAGAATGTACCTACTACAAATGCTAATGTGCATGGCTAGATTTTGCTGCAGTAGTCGATTGTCATTGTGGTGCACAATGCAACGTTTGCATTGCTTCCTACGAGCCACTAAGCCCCTTTCATAAGTCTCACGTACACTTTACAGTCACGGTCTAATGTAAATTTACGTTTTGTAGCGTCACATATGTTGTTTGCTTCTTTTGAATCTTTCTTCTGGGCTGAGGTTCTGTGCATCTATTTTGGAAATCTTGGAACTTTATAACGCTTGCGAAAGTCCGGAAGAAAGAAGCAGGCTTCTGATTGGCTGCCGTGCCGAGTATGCAAATTTCAACTGCAGGTAGCCTATATCTGTGTGCTCGGCGACGGTACACGTGTATTGTTTGCGCGTGAAGGCGAGGGCGTCAGTGAGGAGTTTGTTGAGCGGTCAGGACAAACCATCTATGATTTGGCGGAATTTAACACAAGTAGGTATTATTGAGCTTGAATATTTCATTGTGGAATAATATGATTTGAATTTGAAAGTGATTCAATTTTTCAATAAATGTTGATTTCTTTAACTTTGCCCCTTCAATGAAAACTTATTAAAAACAGACGCAATCTTGATGAATCACAGTGCGTATGTTATTTTAATCTATTTCCATTTCCTCCTCCAAGTATCTGCGAAATAGTATGTAAAGGCCATATTCCTTGAGACAAATTTATTAACTGATCTGGGATATTTTTGACATTTGAAAGACAGTTAATAAATTGGGTTCTTACTGTGCTATGAGGTTTGTACACACTACATTTAAAGGACAACCGGCACCATTTTTTTGTGTTTCCCACTGACATCAGAAAAACGTTTTATAGCATCTAAAATACCCAAAACAGGCAGACTGATATTTTTAGTTAAATGATAAACACCAATAAAAATGACTTCAAAATGAATCCGGAAATGGCCAGTTTCCCCACCCCCTTGTTCGTGACGTCACGCCAAGACGTCTTGCCTTGCTCGAGAATCAAAACAATGGCTTCAGATTCGGAGAAGATGTTTTCTTGTTACTCATCCAGTTATGAATATGATTCAAATAGTTCTGAAGAGGAAAGCATAAATGTTTGCAATTGATTCAAGGAGTCCTCCCATATCAATTCGAGCCGTCAATGACAGCAATCTAGCACCCAGAAAATGCAGAAGATTGCGCCCAAGCTCCGTTGGAAATGGGCTGATTTGTCAGCTATGAATTTGTGTCAGCAAATATCAAATAGTTTTCTTGGTGCAACACACAACGATTCACCATCGCGTTATTTATGTGTTTTCCTTCTAATTTCGCCATCAACACGGATCAACACGAAGTTTTCAGACCAAACAAAGTACCGCAAAATGCATTGTATGTCGCTTTCTCGGTCAGGGGCGGTCCAAACGTGACGTCACATGGGGATCGTCATCAACTAGAAAACAAGACTTCATGAATATTCAGCGCAAGTCTTAAAACGTAAACTATAGCTATATGCTGTGGAATCTTTGTAAAATACGCTCAGTCGAAGTCATTTGAAGTGATTTTATAAATTATGGACATCAAATGCTCCTGGCCCGGCCCCTCTGTCAAATTTTAGAACCCAATGCGGCCCGCGAGTCAAAAAGTTTTCCCACCCCTGATATAGGGCCTAAACTACCAGTAAGACTTTAGTTTCCTGACGAAGTTTCTTGGATAAGAAGCGAAACGTCCGACACCTTCAAAGAAGTACAGATGACGGCTGAAGAAACCTTTTCATCAATGGCTAGTTTTATTGGGGCTGTTATGACAGTACCCCATTTTCTGTGAAAAAAATATATAAATGTCATCAGTGGTTGCCTTTCCAGCAGCTCTTGTATTTTGTTTTTCTACTTATTTACAGTAAAGTCTCGTTATATCGATATCGGATATATCGATAGTCCCGGTTATATCGATACTATTTCGATGCACGCACGGAGAAAATTACATGCAAACAGGGTCGGATATATCGATAGTCCCGGTTATATCGATATTTTTTGGGCCTCCCTTGAATATCGATATAACGAGACTTTACTGTATTTCCTTTCCTCTTCATTTCATAACTTTGCTGCTGTGAAATGTACATTTCTCCACTGTGAGACTAATGAAGGTTAATCAATCAGTAAATATGTTTTTTCTGCTGTTTCAATCAAAACTATTTCCACTGCAATTCTTGGACCAGAATTTGGCATGAAGTAACCATGGGAGTTTACATTCAAAAGAATGGATCTAATTTGAAACCATGATTCTATTGACGTCTATTGTACTTGGTGCTGTATGTGCGCAACTGCACATGTGCTGATTTGACGGTTTGGTCAAACTGTCATTTTCTTTTATCAGCAAAGATTTCCATGTGTATTTTCCATTTTTTTGTTCTTTTTTTTTCACCACTCGTCTTTCCTCTGTCCTCATATTTACCTTCTGTTCAATCCAAAATGGCTGATATTGTGTTTCCATCTCTTTAGGTGACGCCAGCAGCAGTGACCCGCCTCAAGGTTAGTGCGTCCACAGTGCCAAGTTTCATTTTGAATCTTGCCTTGCCTCCACTCAATTTTACAGCTCAGTAGTTTGAGAAGCTGTGTGGATAAATCCGCTGCAAGAAAGAGAAAGATAGTGAGCCAGGAGGTGAGTGAGAGAAAAAACGGCTGACCTCTCACGAGTTAAAATGGGTCTCATTCCTGGCATCAAAACAACCCTGGACAATTAGTCAATTTGCACCATCTCAAACTTGGGACTCACTTAAAGGCAAGGAAAATATAGTGGGCACAAAGGCTTTGCTAAGTGCTGCAGTTATAGGACATGAGGGGGTGGAGAATGATGCTCATCTCAAATGAAATATTTCCATAATGACTTTGGAGCCAGTCAGCAACATGAACTGAAAGAAAAACGTCATTCAGAGTGGGGAGGAAATTTCATATGGGTAAAATAGTGAACATCAAAAGTATGTCAGAGCGGTGCAAGACATGTATCATAACTGTAAGACAGTTGTGAGGTGTGCTGTCGGTGTGACGGAGGAATTCAAGGTAGAGGTGGGACTCCACCAGGGGTCAGCTCTGAGCCCCTTCTTATTTGCTATGGTGATTGACAGGCTGACAGACGATGTTAAACAAGAATCTCCTTAGACAATAATGTTTGCCGATGACATTGTGATCTGTAGCGAGAACAGGGAGCAGGAGGCGGAGAAACTAGACATGTGGAGATATGCCCTGGAAAGGAGAGGAATGAAGATCAGTCGCAGCACGACGGAATATATGTGTGTGAATGAGAGGGATCCAAATGCAAGAGTGATTCTACAGGGGGAAGAGATAAAGAAGGTGGAGGATTTTAAGTACTTGGGATCAACCGTCCCGAGACTGTGGAAAAGAGGTGAAGAAGCGTGTCCAGGCAGGCTGGAGCGGCTGGAGAAAAATGTCAGGTGTGATGTGTGATAGAAGGGTTTCAGCTAGGATGAAAGGAAAAGAGTATAAAACGGTGGTGAGACCAGCCATGATGTTTGGACTGACGACAGTGCCACTAAAGAAAAGACAGGAAGCAGAGCTGGAGGTAGCAGAGCTGAAGTTGTTGAAGTTTTCTTTGGGAGTGACCAGGTTGGATAGGATCAGGAACGAGTACATTAGAGGGACAACTCACATTAGAGGCTTTGCAGAGAAAGTCAGAGAGGCCAGACTGAGATGGTTTGGACATGTCCAGAGGAGAGAGAGTGACGATATCGGCAGAAGGATGCTGTACCTTGAACTGCCAGTCAGGAGACCGAGAGGAAGACCGTAGAGGAGGTTTATGGATGTGGTCAAAGAGGGCATGAAGGTAGCTGGTGTGAGAGAAGAGGATGCACAAAACCGGGTTAGATGGAGGACATTGATTCGCTGTGCCGACCCCTGAAGGGAAAAGCCGAAAGGAAAAGAAGAAAATAGTGAACATTTATTGACCAAAATACAGTAAAGTCTCGTTATATCGATACGCAAGGGAATCCGAAAAAATATCGATATAACCGGGACTATCGATATATCCGATCCTGTGTGGGGGGGGGGGGGGCGTAAATGCGGCATCTTTGTTATGGCATGTAATTTCATCATTGGGTTCATGGATTGCATATCTAACATGTTTTTTGTACAGTAGTGAAGTGAAAAATAAAGTTGTGCATAAAATAAAAACGTCTTTACACTTTTTAATGACTGTTTCCTTTCAAAAATGCAACCAACCAATGCTAAATCGTCAAGTTCTATTCACACGAAGCCACGAACGCCAGCATGTACAATCATATGAAAAACAGTGATTGTTGCAAACAATAAAGATATCTGGATGCAACACAATTAAATACTGTACATGGATGAAAAACCAAAACTGCAACGTTTACATAACTTACGTGACGTTCGAGAGTGGCTGAATAGAATGCCGGCGCGCAGCTGTGACGTTACAACAGCTTTTTGACTGACTCAAGAAACACAAAAAGTGATGTTGGTTGCCCTTTAATGCACAGTATGGAATGTACAGTCATTTTCAAAATCATGACGCTTCAGCAGACAAAACAACAAACATTGTTGCAAAAAACGCTTGCATTCATGTAACAGTACATGTACATAACACTGCAATTAGTATGTATGTAAGCTATTTAAAAAAGTCATCAATCTTCTTCTGCTTCCCATTTTTATATTTTAATATGAACACTTCCATCTTGTTTAACGTTTCTAAAAAACCGGATGCATTTTCTACGGATTCAAAGAAAGATCGCGTGTCCGCAACCCCTTGCAACGCTTTTGTCGAAGTTGCAAAAGGTGTGCATTCAGTCGCTTCTTCTTCATCGTCATCATCATCATCACGGGAATCTACTGTGGCATACTTGGCTTTGACCTCCGCTGCGATATCCGCATCTGATGAGCTTGGGAATGTCGCAATGTCTTTGTCGACTGCGACATACGATGCAATGTCGGCGACTTTTAGCTTTTCAGCCAACACTGCAAGAGGAATGTTGTCGTCATCCTCTTCGTTAGCTGCAGATGTTTCCTCACTGCACCCTGGATTTTCAAATTTGCAGTGACGGAAGCAGTTGATGGTGTTTTCGGACACCGTGCTCCAACCTTTGGAAATTGCTCTGATGGCATCCAAAACAGTCCATTGTTGAAGACACACGAGCAGCCGTCTGATACACACGAGCTGCCGTCTGAAAATGGCGTCTGCTCAGGAGAGCTGCTCACGTAACAAGACACGTGACCAAGTTGACCAATGGCGCGACGGATATATCGATGTAAACAACAAAAATGGCCGGCGGGAGATGAAAAGGAGCACCGTAATAACCGGATTATCGTAACAACCGGGTATCGTACTAAACGGTACTAATTATACATAAAAAGACTAGAAATGTGCAAGGGAAATGAAAATAATATCGTAATAAGCGGTAATATCGTTATAACCGATATCGATATAACGAGACTTTACTGTATTCCAAACATCACGTACCGTGTCAGTTACGTGAAATGTTAAATGTGATCCCAATTCTTCTCATCCAAATCACCTCGCAACTGTCGTTTTGTTCTATTTCAGTCCAAGCTAGGTTTCAACTCGTGGCGCGGCATGCTACGGCATTCTTGAAAAACAACTGCGCAAGGAATGGAGATAACATTAATAATTTGTTCCTTGTATAACTGTTTGTTCCTTGGTACCTTTCAGTGAATTTCAGTGAAAGGAAAGTTGCTCTGCACACTCTATATTTTGTAATACAGTAAAGTCTCGTTATATCGATATCGGATATATCGATAGTCCCGGTTATATCGATACTATTTCTATGCACGCACGGAGAAAATTACATGCAAACAGGGTCGGATATATCGATAGTCCCGGTTATATCGATATTTTTTTGGACTCCCTTGAATATCGATATAACGAGACTTTACTGTATTAACTTTTGTTTTACACTTTGTTAATTGTAAAATGTTACTTGTTACTTTTATTTGTATCCCATTCTCTCTGGCTCATTTGTCAAATTGAATGCATAGAAAATAAATGTTACATATTTTTGGGGCGGGGATTAACATTTGTCATCACAAAAAAATAATAAAAACAGCACACAAAAATGTATGTCGGAATATTTTTCTTCCTTTCATAACTTTGCTCCTGTGAAATGTAAAATTCTCTACCACAAGACTAAGGTAAATCCAATCCAATATCCACATAACTTAAATGTGGTCCCAACAGTTTCAGGGAGTGAAACACAAAATCAGTGACCTTCCCTCAAAGGGTGTTTGATAGGCTTGAGGTCAGGGCATGCCAGTAACTTTTTTGGCTGAACCAATTTTAACCAAAATGTTCATACAAAGTTGGAAGCATTTGATTTTTATACATTTTCCAAAGATGAAGAGTGATTAATGAACTAAGAACAATTCCCAAGAAAGGGATCAATCTATTGCTGCCAAACCGTAGAGAAGTAGAGAAAAACCTCCCCAAAACAAAACTTTTCCAGTTTTCT
The DNA here is from genome assembly GCF_051943395.1 of Hippocampus bargibanti. NCBI lineage: Eukaryota > Metazoa > Chordata > Actinopteri > Syngnathiformes > Syngnathidae > Hippocampus > Hippocampus bargibanti. The sequence goes on from NC_142737.1 coordinate 23,532,889, forward strand.
TGTCTGTAATATTGTGTTCTGTATTAATCAATTAGTTTTCTGCCAAATGTCTATAGCCAAAATTCAAGCACCACATGCTCGAGAACTAAAATTAATCATGATGAGGTTTGTGGTGGGTAGAAAATCAGGAAATAGAATGAGAGAAAGGTTTGTCTTTGGCCCTCGAAAGAGACTCAGTGTGACCAATCGAGGTGAAGTGGATGAATGAGGCCATTCAACGGGCGTAATGAAAGAGCGCCTGCTGAGCTCTTAATGAGGGTGGACCCATCTGCACCACATAGGCGTGCACAAACCAGTGACCTTGAAAATTACCCAGGAAGCACTTCGGGATAGTCACCCCAGCAACAGGCTGGGGTTTGCATGGTAACCAGGCCCTTCAATCAGTGCATGGCAGTTTCTTTAACAGGGCACCGCTTTTTGTGAATTGAAATAATTTAATGTGAAATCCAGCTCGACACCTCATGTTTTTTTTCAAGGAAAGGGGTGCGGGTGCAAATGTTTTTTTTTCTCCTCATGACTTCCTTGAAGTTATGGTTGAGTCAGCTACCTGTCCACATACAGTTCTGTGCCAAGATGTGTTTGCCGAGATGACAAACTAGCATTGATAGCTTTTGACTTATCTATGCATTTTCCTATTCACTGTATCCTCACAAAAGTCGAAAGGGTGAGCGTGGAGCTTATCACAGCGGTCTTCGGGCAGTAGGCGGGGGACACCCTGAACCTTTTGCAAGCCAATGAGACCCAGCACACAGAGTCAAACAACCATTCACCGTCATGCTCACAACAAATGCATGTGTTCCATTAACCCGGCATGGATGTTTTGGAATTCCGTAGTGCCCACAGAAAACCCACCCAGGAATGGGATACCTCTGCACTGTGAGATTGATGCACTGACCACTGTACCACATGGCCGTCCACTTGATATTTAACATACGTACTTCATAACTGACAGAAGAGACAGGAACATAGGGTGACCTACAAGAGTGGAGGCAGAAGCACACAGGTAGACTACATTTTGTGTCAACGGCGCCATCTAAAGGAAATCAGTGACTGCAAAGTAGTGGTTGGTGAGAGTGGAGCCAGACAGCATAGGTTGGTGGTGTGTAGGATGACGCTGGCAGTGAGGAAGATGAAGAACCAAAGGCTGAAGTGAGGACAAAATGGTGGAAGTTGAAAAAGGAAGAGTGTTGCATGACATTTAGGAAGGAGGTAAGACAAGCACTGGGTGGGCAAGAGGTCCTTCCAGATGACTGGCAAACTACAGCGAACATAATCAGACACAGATCGGAAAGTACTTGGTGTATCGAGTGGGAGAAAGGTAGATAAGGAGAGTTGGTGGTGGAATGGGGAGGTGCAGGAGTGTATACAGAGAAAGAGGTTAGCAAAGAAGACGTGGACACTAAGAGGACGGACGAGAGTAGACAGCAGTACAAGGAGATGCAGCGCACGATTAAAGTAAAGGTGGCAAAGGCCAAAGAAGAGGCCTATGATTACTTGTATGCTTGGCTAGACAGCAAGGAAGGTGAGACTGACCTTTACAGGCTGGCGAGACAGAGAGACAAAGACGGTAAGGACCTGCAGCAGGTTCGGGTGATTAAGGATAGAGATGGCAATGTATTAACAGGTGCCAGTAGTGTGATGGCAAGATGGAAAGAGTACTTTGAAGAATTGATGAATGAGGAAAATGAGAAGGAACAAAGAGTAGAAGACGTGATTGTTGTGGATCAAGACGTAGACGAAAGGCACTCAGGCCTGATGATTTACCAATCGAGGTATGGAAGTGTCTTGGAGAGGTGGCGGTGGTGTTCCTGACTGGGTTATTCAAAAAGATCTTAGATGGTGAACAGATGCCTGAAGAATGGAGACGAAGTGTACTTGTGCCCAGTTTTAAGAACAAAGGAGATGTGCAGAGTTGTAATAATAATACATTTTATTTCAAGTGCCTTTCAAAACACCCAAGGACACTTTACAATAAAAACAATAAAACAAAGCACATAACAATAAAACCATAAGTAAAATGATACATAATAAAATAGCAGATAGAACTATACATTGAAAGCAATTTTAAACAAGTGGGTTTTGAGGTGAGCCTTGAAAATAGGGAGGGAGTCAATATTACGGATGTTGGGTGGAAGAGAATTCCAGAGTTTGGGAGCAGAGCGGCTGAAAGCTCTGCATCCCATCGTGGTGAGACGGACAGAGGGCACATAGAGGTGAAGGGAGGATGAGGATCTGAGGGACCGAGAGGGAACAGAGATTTGAAGCAGGTCAGAAAGATAGGGAGGGGCAAGGTTATTGATGGCTTTGAATGTAAACAGAAGTATTTTGAATTCGATACGATGTTTAACAGGTAGCCAGTGGAGTTGCTGGAGGACAGGGGTGATGTAGTGAAAGGAGGGGGTTCTCGTGATGATCCGGGCTGAAGAATTTTGGACGAGTTGGAGTTTATGGAGAAATTTCTGATTGATACCGAAGAGTAGTGCGTTGCAATAATCGATGCGGGAGGTGACGAGACTGTGGATAAGGATAGCAGTGGTGTGAGGGGTGAGCGAGGGAAGGAGACGGTTAATATTACGGAGGTGGAAATAAGCAGACCGAGTTATGTTATTTATATGGGACTGAAAAGATAGTGAGCTATCGAGGATGACACCCAGGCTCTTGACCTGAGGGGAGGGGGACACGGTTGAACTGTCAATGGTGAGAGAGAAACTGTTAGTTTTGTGGAGGGTGGATTTGGTACCGACAAGGAGAAGTTCGGTTTTGTCACTGTTAAGCTTGAGAAAGTTATGGGAAAGCCAGGATTTAATTTCTGAGAGGCAAAGTGAGAGGGATAAAGGTGGAAGAGAGGCGTCGGGTTTGCTGGAGAGGTAGAGTTGGGTGTCATCCGCGAAGCAGTGAAAGTGAGTGTCAAACTTACATTGACTCACTCACCAACACCATCACAGACTACATTAACTTTTGTGAACAAAACACCGTACCCACCAGGACTGTGCGGTGTTTTGCCAACAACAAACCATGGATTAATCCCGACATAAAAGTCCTCCTGAAGGAGAAGAAAAGGGCTTTTGTATCGGGCAACAGAGAGGAACTGAAGGCCGTGCAGATCCAACTGAGGAGGAAGATCAGAGAGGGGAAGAAGGCCTACAGGATGAAAATGGAGGAGCAGCTGCAAGCCAGCAATGTCGCTGGTGTCTGGAAGGGCCTGAAAAACATCTCAGGCCACAAAAGCCCAGTGACATTGAACGAAAAAGACAAGGACTGGGCAGATGAACTCAACCGCTTTTTCAATCGGTTTGACAAGACGCCAGCCGCCCCCGGCCCACCGTCAACTTCACCTGTAGCTGCACCTGCACCAACTCTCACTGTGGCCTTACCCTCCCTGCCCCCTCTCACGACCAGCTTTCCACAACCAACATCTGCCCTCCCAACCGTTGCCACACCCTCAGCCGCCACTCTGCCTCCTGGTTCCTGCCTGTCTGTCACAACTGCGCAGGTGATGAACCAACTGAGGAGGATGAAGGTGAGGAAGGCAGCAGGTCCGGATGACATCAGTTCCCGACTCCTCAAGACCTGCTCCGACCAGCTGTGTGACATTGTCCAGCACTTGTTCAACCTGAGCCTGAAGCTGGGCAGAGTTCCACAGCTGTGGAAAACGTCATGCCTGGTCCCAGTGCCCAAGATTGCCAACCCCAAAGAGCTCAACAGCTACAGACCGGTGGCGCTGACGTCTCACCTGATGAAGACGCTGGAGAGACTCGTCCTCACCCACCTGCGACCGCTGGCAAGCTCATCGCTGGACCCGCTGCAGTTTGCCTACCAGCCCAGCATCGGTGTGGAGGATGCCATCATCTACCTCCTCCATACGGCGTTGCTGCACCTGGAGAATGCTGGGAGCACGGTGAGGATCACATTCTTCGATTTCTCCAGTGCCTTCAACACCATCCAGCCCAGTCTACTGGGGGACAAGCTGCAGCATGCCGGAGTCGACCATCACCTCACATCCTGGATTACAGACTACCTCACAAACAGGCCACAGTACGTGAGGGTAAAGAACTGTGAGTCGGACAGGCTTCTCTGCAGCACCGGAGCGCCGCAGGGAACAGTCCTGGCTCCATTCCTCTTCACCCTCTACACCTCGGACTTCAACTACAACACCCCAACCTGCCACCTTCAGAAGTTCTCTGACGACTCAGCTATTGTCGGCCTCATTACAGAGGGAGACGATAGGGAGTACAGGGGACTGACAAAGGACTTTGTGGACTGGTGCCAGCAGAATCACCTCCAGATCAACACTGGCAAAACCAAGGAGCTGGTGGTGGATTTCTGCAGGAAACAATCGTCACCTGCACCATTGAACATCCAGGGTTCGGACATTGAGAGGGTGACCTCCTACAAGTACCTGGGTGTTACTCTCAACAATAAACTGGACTGGACAACAAACACGGATGCCCTAATCAAAAAGGGACAGAGTCGCCTCTTCCTCCTCAGGAAACTGAGGTCTTTTGGAGTTCAGGGGTCACTCCTAAAGACTTTCTATGACTCTGTGGTGGCATCAGCCATCCACTATGGCATTGTCTGCTGGTCAGGCAGCATCACCACCCGGGACAGAAAAAGACTGGAGCGCTTTGTCAAGCGGGCCAGTTCTGTCGTGGGCTGCTCGCTGGACTCTCTTGAGGAGGTGGGCAACAGACGGACGCTAGCTAAACTAAAAGCTATGACGGACAGCCCCTCCCACCCCCTCCTGCCCATCCTGACAGCTCTGGGTAGCTCCTTTAGCCAGAGACTATTACACCCGCGCTGCAAGAAGGAGAGGTACCGCCGCTCGTTCCTACCGACTGCTGTCAGGCTTCACAATTCCCAATGATCACATGTGAAAAAAAAAAAAAAAAAAAAAAAAAAAAAAAAAAAAAAAAAAACTGGACACTTGTAAATATGGGTTGTTGCAATATATCTTAATGCATCTCTTGATTCTGCACTATGTACAGTCTTGTTTATAGAACGGTTTTTGCACATCTACATTTGCACAGTATACAGTTGACATTTTTATTTTGTTATGCTTGAATATCTTGTTTTCTATCCTTTCACTCCCACCCCAACCCCATCCCTCTTCAATTGCTGCTGTGGACTGCAAATTTCCCCATTGCGGGACGAATAAAGGTATTCTGATTCTGATTCTGATTCTGATTCTGAACTTACGGAAAATATTGCCAAGAGGAAGTAGGTAGATAATAAAGAGAAGTGGCCTCAGGACAGACCCTTGAGGCACACCAGAGGACACAGGAGAGGACCGTGAGGTGAACGAGTTGATTTGGATGAATTGTGAGCGATCAGAGAGATAGGAATGAAACCAGCAGAGTGGGGTATGTTTGATGCCTCGGGTGGAAAGTCTGTCGAGCAGGATAGGGTGGGAAATGATGTCAAAGGCTGAGGTCAGGTCAAGAAGGATGAGGATGGAGAGTGAACCGGCATCGGCTGCCATAAAAAGATCATTCGTGATTTTTATGAGAGCCGATTCAGTACTGTGACGGGGGCGGAAACCAGACTGGAATTGTTCATACAGGTTATTGTGAGTGAGGTGCGAGTGAAGCTGGGACACAACTGTCTTTTCAAGAATTTTGGCGATGAATGGGAGGTGGGAAATTGGACGTAAGTTATTGAAATCGTTTAGGTCTGAGCCGGGTTTTTCCAGGATTGGAGTGACAGCTGCGGTTTTGAGTGGGATAGGAACAATTCCAGTTGATAATGAGGAGTGAATAATGGTAGAAATAAATGGGACAAGAAGGGTAGGCAGGACTTTATAAGGATAGTAGGGAGGGGGTCGAGTTGACAGGAGGAGTTCTTGGATTTGGTGATAATGCCTGAGATTATAGAGGAATGGGGGAGTTCAAAGGCAGAAAGTCGTTGGGAAGGAGTAGAAAGGCTGGGAGAGGTGGGGGGGACAGAGGACCCGAGGTGCTGATGGATTTTGTTGATCTTTTCACTAAAAAACATAAGCAAAGTGTTGCATGTTTCAGAGGAATAGAAGTGTGAGAGGAGAGAGATAGGAGGTTGTGTGATTTTGTGATAGAGGGGAAAAGAGGGCCCGTGAGTTTCCAGGATTAGAGTCAATGAGTCCAGAGTAATATTGCGATTTTGCACGAGTGATAGAGTCCTTGTAATGGGTAAGGTGAGTTGCGTACATGTCCTTGTGAGTAGTGAGCCCAGTCTTCCTGTAAAGTCTTTCAAGTTGGCGATATTTTGCCTTGATGGAGCGGAGATGGGCGGTGAACCAGGGTGCAGACCGGGTGAATTGGACCGACCGGGACTTGACAGGAACCAGGGCGTTGAGGGTGTTCGTGAGGTCCGCGTTGTACCGGGAAACAAGTTCATCAGGAGATGAGTTGCAGTCCGGAGTCAGGGTGGCGATCATCTCAGCGAGGGTGGCAACATTGATGTCCTTGATGTTGCGATACGAGATGACATGGGGGGGTTTGGGGAGAGAGAGGGTGATGGAAACAGTAAAAGAAACCAGGAAATGGTCTGTTATGGGGAGTTCATTAGCTGTGCAATTCTTGGGGATAAGGCCAGACATGCAAATGAGGTCCAGGGTGTGGCCTTTTATGTGGGTGGGAAAGTCCGAGAATTGATGGAGACCAAAGCTGTCGAGTGAGGAGGTGAAGTCTTTAGTGAGGGGAAGAGTGGAATTGTCCATGTGGATGTTGAAGTCCCCGAGAATAATTACATTTGGTGACAGGGTGGAGAGGTGTGTGAGGACATCAGAGAATTCTTTTAGAAAGTCACAATGTGGTTTTGGTGCACGGTATACAGTGGCTATGATGGTGGGTGAGGGTCCAGAAATTTTACAAGCAAGGCATTCAAACGGTTTCCTGGAGTGAAACTTGAAGAATTTTCCAGTTCTTGCGGTAAATTATCGGGAGACCACCTCCGCGGCCTGAGAGGCGGGGCTTAGAAATGTAAAACATGAAAGAGACAGACAGACGACAGAGAGAGTGAGAAAATGGATCGAAAACTGTGAAATTTGGACAAAGCCTGGTGGAGTCGCGCCATTGAGCTCGGAGAAGTCTCCCGCCATTTGCCAAGTCTCATTTATACAAAAAAAAGTCAAGCTTACGGTCAATTAGAATGTCTTGGATAAGACACCCCTTTCCCGTAAGCGAGCGGACGTTGAGGAGGCCGAAGTTGACGCTGGTGGCGTCTCCACGACGAGGCGCATTAGCCGACCTAGCCAGGCCGGCTAACATACGGTGATCGACCGAGCGGCTGCTCCTTCTGCGCGGCTGGCGGACGGATGACCACAGGGAGGTGATATCCTTGGAGCCATCGAGGTGAAAGCCTCGATGTGATCCGCGGTGGATATACCTCCGGGAAGGGCGACGAGCGATTTCCGGGAACCGGAGAATCGCCGGTGGCACGCTCGTCCATCGGGAGCGGAACTTCAGCAGCTCCGCCGCCGAGTACTGTAGCCGTCCAACAGGTCGATGGAGAAGCGACATGATATTCGCCAGCAACACCGAGAGAGAGGCAGCGGCCAGGTTAGCCCTCGACAGCGGGAACAGGTGGGTGGAGATGATAACGCGGCTTCGTCTGTGATCCGGATAAGCGACCGGGATCGAGAGATGGATCGATAGCCAACGTTCGTAGGTGATTGTCTGGTATTTCCAGAGGCTCGTGAACCATAAAAAAGCTAAAAAGAGGTTAAAAAGGCTAAAAGAAGGTAAAAATATTTCGCGGGAGAGCAGCGGCAGCCAAAGCGCGCCAGCGTCCGCTCGTCCCGGAAGCGTACTAATTACTCTCAAGATTCTAAAAGGAGAGGAGTAGCAGTACCGTACATTGCAGGAGTTTCTGAAAAATTACAAAGAGTCCTTTGGCAAAATAAAATTCCTACTTATTTCAAACCGATAAACACGTTAAGGCAAAAATTAGTGCATCCAAAGATAGGCTACCAAATGAAAAACAAAGTAATGTAGTTTATTCCATACATTGTAAGAATGAAAATTGTAAAGAGCAGTACATTGGGGAGACTCAACAAATTCTCAAAAAAAGACTTTATCAACATCGCAGGGATAATACTAGTGGGCCTCAATCGGCAGTACATTTGCACCTAAAAGCTACTAACCACTCATTTGACGACAATGAGGTTAAAATCTTAGCGAAAGAACATAGATGGTTTGAAAGGGGGGTAAAAGAGGCGATTCTTATAAAACAACAAAATCCTTCATTAAACCGGTCTGGTGGTGTGAGGTTCAATTTGGATCGTTCATACAATGGCCTGCTCAGGCAAAACAGGTTAGGCAACTTTCGCAATGCTGATGAGGGTCGTTATGCTGATGAGGTGATACCGGGGGGAGTGGGTGTAATAGGCCAATCGTTAGTCAGGAATGTAGGAACAATCAGTGGGGCCACAGGGGGGGGTCCCGCGCCTCCCCCAACCTGAGAGTAGGGACCTATCATAGCTGTGTCCGGCGCCACCAGGTCTGGACATTAGGGATATATAAATGGGGCCGATACGACCAGTCAGACTTTAGTTCGCTGACGAAGCCTCTTGGATAGGAGGCGAAACGTCCGAAACCTTCACTTTTGTACAGATGACGGCTGAAGAAACCTTCTCATCGATGGACCACTCCTGTACGACTGAGAGCTTACACAGACGTATTGCTGCCAACTTTGGGAGAGACATCCTTCTGCTGGTACGTAACTTAGAAAAGGCCACCTTTAAATTAGCTGATTTAAAGAACCACCTCAGATTCAATCTTAGATGTAGACAGAGCCGGTTAATTCCTAAATGCTTGAAGCAAGCACCCCTGGAACCCGGATACTTAGCCGATAAAATGCAACAAAATTATACCAGGAAAATTCTAAATTTGCGAATTAGGAGACTTAACATAGAGATAAAAAACAAACAGTCAGAAATAGAAACTTATTATCAGCGATTACAAACTAATCTTACCCACAAAATCTATCAGGAAGTGTGCGAATTTACTAAATCCGGTTATATGAGGCACCACAGCAAAACCAAAGAGAGACAAAAGGGTAAATTTCAAAAATTACTTTTACTGAAACAATCTCAGCTACTGGTAAACACGCGTAAAATTAGGTATGAACAGGTTGCAAGGGAGAATTGGATCAAAAATTTGTCAGACAGAGATCTCTCAGAGACAGAAAAGGCGGTACTTACCAAAGGTTTAAATTTCTCAGTGACTCCTAAAACTATACCTACAATAGATTATATCACAGCTACTGAATCGGCTATTAAAAATAACAAACTTTCGTATGCAGAGGCAGATGATCTACGCATTAAAATATCAGCTCTTCTCAGTAGTGCCAAACTTCCTCCGTCCAACATAACATTAGAAGAGAGAAAGGCGTTAACTACTCTACAAAAAGACAAAAATATTACTATTTTGCCAGCAGACAAGGGCAGATGCACAGTGCTGCTCAACACATTGGATTATGAAGACAAAATAAATAGATTAATCAGTGATTCTAACACGTATGAGCAACTAAAAAGGGACCCTTCCAATAGATACAAGAAAGAAATGATTGACTGTCTCCAAAAGCTAGAGAAAGGAAAACATATAGATAAACAGATGTATTTTAGATTATACCCGGGAGAGGCCACGCCATGTATCTATGGCCTGCCAAAAATACATAAAGAAGGGTTCCCCCTCCGACCCATTGTTTGTAGCATTGACTCCTCTACATACAATGTAGCCAAATATTTAAAAACTATTTTAGCTCCGTTGGTTGGTAACACAGAATACCACGTAGAGAACACCACAGGGTTTGTAGAGAGGATCAAAGACCTCATATTGGAACCTGAGGAAACTTTGGCATCATACGATGTGACTTCTCTCTTTACATCTGTCCCAACCCCAGCAGCAGTCTCAGTGGTGAGGACGAGGCTGCTGGCGGATGTTTCTCTGCATGAAAGAACCAAACTGGAACCGGATCACATCTGCCAATTATTAGAAATCTGCCTTAATACTACGTATTTTCAATTTCGGGAAAAATTTTATAAACAAATCCATGGTTGTGCTATGGGCTCACCAGTTTCACCCATAGTGGCTAATCTTTACATGGAAGAGATGGAGAAACAGGCCCTCACATCCTTCCCAGGGACAAAACCTAGACACTGGTTTAGATATGTGGACGATACTTTTGTCATAATTAAGAAACAAGAAATTCAATCCTTCACAGATCATCTCAACTCTGTAGACTTCAACATTAAATTTACTCGTGAGGACATTCAAGAGAACCAACTAGCCTTCTTGGATTGTAAAGTAATTATAAAAGAGGACAGAGCGCTAAAAACAGAAGTCTTTAGGAAGGCTACGCACACTGACCAATACTTACTTTTTGACTCTAACCACCCTTTACAACATAAACTAGGAGTTATCAGAACCCTCCAGCATAGGGCTAAACTAATACCAACTAGCACTGAAGGTAGAGAAAAGGAGTCAAAACATATCAGGAGAGCACTCACTAACTGTGGGTACCCTCAGTGGTCATTCAACAAATGTCAGAAAAAAAGAATAGCGAACGAAACCAATAATTCTCAAGATTCTAAAAGGAGAGGAGTAGCAGTACCGTACATTGCAGGAGTTTCTGAAAAATTACAAAGAGTCCTTTGGCAACATAAAATTCCTACTTATTTCAAACCGATAAACACGTTAAGGCAAAAATTAGTGCATCCAAAAGATAGGCTACCAAATGAAAAACAAAGTAATGTAGTTTATTCCATACATTGTAAGAATGAAAATTGTAAAGAGCAGTACATTGGGGAGACTCAACAAATTCTCAAAAAAAGACTTTATCAACATCGCAGGGATAATACTAGTGGGCCTCAATCGGCAGTACATTTGCACCTAAAAGCTACTAACCACTCATTTGACGACAATGAGGTTAAAATCTTAGCGAAAGAACATAGATGGTTTGAAAGGGGGGTAAAAGAGGCGATTCTTATAAAACAACAAAATCCTTCATTAAACCGGTCTGGTGGTGTGAGGTTCAATTTGGATCGTTCATACAATAGCCTGCTCAGGCAAAACAGGTTAGGCAACTTTCGCAATGCTGATGAGGGTCGTTATGCTGATGAGGTGATACCGGGGGGAGTGGGTGTAATAGGCCAATCGTTAGTCAGGAATGTAGGAACAATCAGTGGGGCCACAGGGGGGGGTCCCGCGCCTCCCCCAACCTGAGAGTAGGGACCTATCATAGCTGTGTCCGGCGCCACCAGGTCTGGACATTAGGGATATATAAATGGGGCCGATACGACCAGTCAGACTTTAGTTCGCTGACGAAGCCTCTTGGATAGGAGGCGAAACGTCCGAAACCTTCACTTTTGTACAGATGACGGCTGAAGAAACCTTCTCATCGATACTAATTACAGAGGAATAAAGTTGATGAGCCATACAATGAAACTCTGGGAAAGAGTAGTTGAAGCAAGACTGAGAGCAGAAGTGAACATTTGTGAGCAGCAGTATGGCCTTATGCCAAAAAAGAGTACGACAGATGCAGTGTTTGCTTTAAGAATGCTGATAGAGAAGTACAGATAAGGTCAGAAGGAATTGCATTGTGTCTTTGTAGATCTGGAGAAAGCGTATGACAGGGTGCCCAGAGAAGAGCTGTGGCATTGCATGAGGAAGTCTGGAGCGACGGAAAAGTATGCCAGAGCGGTGCAAGACATGTATCATGACTGTAAGACAGTTGTGAGGTGTGCTGTCGGGATGACTGAGGAATTCAAGGTGGAGGTGGGACTCCACCAGGGGTCTGCTCTGAGCCCCTTCTTGTTTGCTATGGTGATGGACAGGCTGACAGACGATGTTAGACAAGAATCTCCTCGGGTCCGCTACACCAGAGGCCAGGAAGCTTGAGGGTTCTGCACAGTATCTGTGCTGTTCCCAGCACTGCGATTTTCTGGACCGAGATATCCAATGTTGTTCCCAGGATTTGTTGCAACCACTCGTCGAGTTTGGGGGTCACTGCCCCGAGTGCTCCGACCACCGCAGGCACGACTGTCGCCTTTACCTCCCAGGCTCTCTCCAGCACCTCTCTGAGCCCTTGGTATTTCTCGATTTTCTCACGCCGTTGTCGTGGATGTAGCAGTCCCGAGTGATGGAAACATCTGAAAGAAGGAACATGAGAAAATCAAGAAATACCAAGGGCTCAGAAAGGAGCTGATATATATATATATATATATATATATATATATATATATATATATATATATATATATATATATATATATATATATATATATATATATATATATATATATATATATATATATATATAGTAAAGTCTCGTTATATCGATATTCAAGGGAGTCCGAAAAAATATCGATATAACTGAGACTATCGATATATACCCGACCCTGTTTGCATGTAATTTTCTCCGTGCCTGCATAGAAATAGCATCGATATAACCGGGACTATCGATATATCCGATATCGATATAACGAGACTTTACTGTGTATATATATATATATATATATATTAAAGTCTCATATCGATATCGTTTATATTTATAATACTGCTTATTGTGACACTATTTTCATTTCCTGTGCACATTTCTAGTCTTTTTATGTATAATTAGTTCCGTTTAGTACGATTCGTGGTCATTACGATAATCCGGTTACTACGGTGCTCTTTTTCATCTCCCACCGGCCATTTCGCTATGTTTATATCGATACAAAAGATAGTTAAGATAAATCGATATTTGCTTAGGAGTTTCTACACAGTACCACCATTATCGAAATCTGTATCGGCCTCGCCGTTGGTCGACTTGGTCACGTGACTTGGTCACGTGACTTTGCTTTGTGACAAGCTCCCGTGTCTTGCAGTGGAGCAGACACCATTTTGCTACCGTCTTCAACCATAACAAAACGAAAGAATTGTGACCTCGGAAGGAAATACAAGTCAATCGTGGCTGTTGAGGAGAATCCAACACGAAATTAAAGCCAAGTATGCCCCAGAAGAGTCCCACAATGACGAGGATGACGAGGATGAAGAACCAACAAAGACACAAGCGTTGTAAGCGTTGCAGTTTCCCTGTTGCATGCAGTGTTATGTACATGTGTGACGGGTGTCACAACAGTGACTGTCTTCATCTCCACGATGCTGCCGTATTAATGAGACCAGACGCGTGGATGTGTCTTTTTATCTATTTTATTTCTGCAACACAGTATGGCAGAAGGGATGGGTGAAGTCGCATGGGTTTCGTCTTGTGATTAACATAAATCTCTTCCAGATTGTTCTCAATATGCAAAACATTGTAGATAACAAAACAGAATGAACAACGTGTGATCGTATAGTGGTTATTTACAGAAAAAGAGAATACAACTCAAGTTCTATGTGATTTACATGATGTCCCTGAACGCATCATACACGGGGACTCTGCAGAACACGCGGTGCGCTTGCAAGGGCGCACAGTTCAACCCGCCACGAACATTTACGGGCAAATGAAACACGACACAAGAAACTAAATATTGTACAATAAAAACGAAATGAAACAATTATTACCTGCAACAAAGTATGGCAGAAGGGATGGGTGAAGTCGCATGGGTTTCGTCTTGTGATTAACTGCGCAATAGAATAGCACTATGAAGCACATGTGCTTCAAAGTTCCACTCGACAAAACGTGAAGTAAATAATGACACAAAAAGTAATCTGGATTCAAAATGAATAAGGGAACTAATTAGATAACACTAGACAGTATAAAAGGGGAAACAAAATAAGATATTGTCATGAAAATGCCTGTTAATCGAGACCAACAGAAAATTGCGACAGATTGTTCTGGAAACTATGGGCGGGACATGGTGCCACACTGTGCGCCGTTGCGTCACTTCCTTCATAATTTAATAATCTAAGTGCACAACTCCGTTACACATGTACACTGTACTGTGCTGTATATGAATGCAATAGTTTTTTGCAACAATGTGTATTGTTTTGTTTGCTGAAGCGTGATGATTTTGAAAATTACTGTACATGCCATACTGTATTAAAGATCCCCCAGTCACGTAACCGGCTTCCGTGTTTCTGTCTCTGTCACAATTTAAAAAAAAATCATAGCAGAGCTCACGTCTTTCATTACTGAAACATACTGTAATGCCCCTCAGCATGGGAAATGGTGTGCACAGTCGCTGCTATAGCGGGTCGGTCTTTTTAATAACAAAACGTAGCAGTTATCACAAACAGGAGCTGCTGTTACGCCACAGCTCAGCCATTCTATTCAGACACTCTCGAACCCCGTTGTCACGTGACCAGCTTCCGTGTTTATTCTGTTGACGCGAGCACAATAAAAAAACGGCGTAGCATAAATTATATACATTACTGTTGTTCGACACCAATTTAAATCATGGGGAAACGTAAGAATTGTGATATCCGAACAACATACAAGGCAATGTGTAGGACAATCCAACAAGCAAATCCTCGCGAAAGAGTTTGACGTGCAGCAGAATACTACTTCATCAACGTAAGTCATGTAAACATTGTAGTCTTTGTTTTCCATCCATGTATTTAATTGTGTTGCATTCTGATATCTTTATCGCTTGCAACAATCACTGTTTTTCACATTTTTGTACATGCTGGCGTTCGTGGTTTCGTGTGAATAGAACGTGAGGATTTTGCATTGTTGAATTTTTGAAAGGAAATAGTCATTAAAAAAGTGTAAAGACGTTTTTATTTGATGCACAAGTTTATTTTTCACTTCACTACTGTACAAAAAGCATGCTAGATACGCAATCCATTTACGTATTGCCCCCCCCCCCCCTTTTTCATGCCGTTCGGCGCAGGACGGATATATCGATCGTACGGTTATATCGACATTTTTTCTGACTCCCGAGAATATCGATACAATGAGACTTTACTGTATATATATATATATATATATATATATATATATATATATATATATATATATATATATGTGTGTGTGTGCGTGTGTGCGTGTGTGTGTGTGTGCGTGTGTGCGTGTGTGTGTGTGTGTGCGTGTGTGTGTGTGTGTGTGTGTGTGTGTGTGTGTGTGTGTGTGTGTGTGTGTGTGTGTGTGTGTGTGTTTTTCCCCGCTTTTCTCATGTTGCTTCTTTATGATGATCACTCGGGACCGTTACATCTACGACAACGGCTTTCCTCTGCCCTTTAATTATGATCATGAAGATCATATCTGTTTTGTTGGCCATCACCATCTTGTTAGTCTGTATCTGAAAGTCCCACAGGATCTTCACTCAGTCATTCTCTACCACCTTTGGAGGTGTTTCCTATTATGACCTTAGGGTTTCCAGTCCTTACTCCGAACAGATGTTTTGGTAGACTATGCTTTTGGTTTTCCATGAGACAAAAAGCCCTTGCTTGTTGAAACTGATACAATAATCTGTTGTGTTTTAACGGCCAACAACATGAGAGAATGCTTCCAGTGTTTACCCAGTGTTTCTTTCAGCAGACAACCAACCCAGACAGATAAAATAACTTTTTTCAATAGTTTACGAACAGATAAATGTTGTTTTGCTGTTCATGTTGTAGATGCATACACGTCGTATGAATTGGTTAATTAGGTCTAATGTATCTATTTGATATTTGTCTCTCGTCTCACTTGAACAGGACTGAATAATACAGGTAAGACTGTATAAATATGATGACATCATTTGGGTCTTGACTTGACTTTCGGTATCCTATGACAAGACTAGACCAAGTCAATATCATTTGGGAGTTGCTTTAAACTTGAAAGTTATTATTTGAGTCTACACAAGACTTGCCCGTGTTTGACTGGATCCGATCTTTATTAATTAGGCCCAGAGTCACACAGACATGTTCAGGAGCCTGTGAAATAGATCTGCTGTCTGAGTTAGCCGATGTGAGAAATTCCTCATTCTTGGCGCACTTAACATTGGGCTTACAAGGATGCTCAAGCATCAGGCCAATTGCATTGAATGTATGTTATTTGGCTTAATATATTCATGCTCACTGAGCCAGAAACATGCAGGTCATTGAAGTTCTATTCCCATCGCCGGTTCCCCTTACGGAACTTTTGACAGCATGAAATGACAATCCGCCCCTGCATGCATCTCCCACGTCAAAGAGTAATGAGATTGTGCTGCTGGAAATATTACTACAAAGCATCAGGCCCACACTCACTTCTGACTGCACCTTCAAATAGTGCTCCCTGCCAGCTTGCCTGCCTGCTGGAAAAGGAACGAACAAAAAAAAAGAAAAACTCGAAATCAGAGGCAGAGAAATGTCATGGGAAGCTCCCTGCGCTGAGACAAACGTACTCAGCAAGACCTTTTATCCTGAGAGTGTTTAGAAATATGAAATCGTTTTCCTCAAATGAAAGAATTGCTCACAGTTTCTTGTCACTAACTGCCAGTGATCTGTCTCTAATTGTGGTGTCGTTGACAAGTCTGGTGTGGCTTTCCTGTCAGATCCTCCACCAAAGGCACTGAGGGTAAAAAAGTACGGAAAAAAAACGAAGTCACTGATTCAGAATCTAATAGCACCGACAGACAGTTTTGTGCATAAATGTACGCCGAATGTTTGCAGTAATGGGTCCGGTGCTGGCCTAAAATCAACACATAACCTGCTGTAAGCAAATGGAGAACATTACAGTTTTCAGTCTTTTGAAATCTGGTCCCTCTGACACAATAAAAAGTGTTTTATCGAACTCAGCTGGAGAAAAACAACTGTTTGGCAAATAGTATTAACATTACTTCTGTGGAGTTATAAAAGAAAGCAGGGAAAGAGCCTTTGGATTAGGTCATTTTTTTACACTCATTATCTGCGGTGGCTCGAAGAAGAAACGGTGAGCAGTAGAGAACACGCAATGAAAGCATTGCTCATTAAAAAAAATCATGATTATAACAACATTAATTGATGCTGTTGAGCGCCATATGTGGTGCCAGATGGAAACGCTGCCCCCAAAGGCCTGCTTATAATAGACAGCCCGCAGTGGTGCACACAACTTGGCACATTTACAAACAAGGGACGTTCCAATAATTTGAGCCACACAGAGTGCAAATACGACGGTAGCAAAAGGAGTGAGAAGATGGTGGAAGAAGGGTGTTGAAGGTTGGCGGAAGGGCAGCCTCGTTACACATTTTTAGTTGGCAGCTTGACTTTGAACATGGCTGCTCTTCTCATATTTTTTACATTTAATTGTGTCAAAATATCGAGACCTTAAAAGATAGCAAATATATATATATAAAAAAAAAATCCTCGTCTCACCCACCATGGGTGGTGTCTGTCCCCATTTCAGCTCGGGTCCTCTACCAGAGGCCAGGAAGCTTGAGGGTTCTGCGCAGTATCCGTGCTGTTCCCAGCACTGCGCTTTTCTGGACCGAGATATCCGATGTTGTTCCCGGGATCTGTTGCAACCACTCGTCGAGTTTGGGGGTCACTGCCCCAAGTTATCCGACCACGACAGGCACGACTGTCACCTTTACCTTCCAGGCTCTCTCCAGCTCCTCTCTGAGCCCTTGGTATTTCTCGATTTTCTCATGTTCCTTCTTTCTGATGTTCCCATCACTCGGGACCGCTTTCCTTTCCCCTTTATCTATGACCACGATATCTGGTTGGTTGGCCATTACCATCTTGTCAGTCTGTATCTGGAAGTCCCACAGGATTTTTGCTCGGTCATTCTCCACCACCTTGGGAGGTGTTTCCCATTTTGACCTTGGGGTTTCCAGTCCATACTCCGCACAGATGTTTCGGTAGACTATGCCAGCCACCTGGTTATGGCGCTCCATGTAGGCTTTCCCTGCCAGCATCTTACACCCTGCAGTTACGTGTTGGATTGTCTCAGGTGCCTCTTTGCACAACCTACACCTTGGGTGTAGGAGCCTTTGTTTGGCAGTTTCGAGTGCTTCAGGTATGGTTATCTGTATGTACCTCTTGGGTTTTGGCCTTTTATTCACACCTCTCTGGGTCTCCTTCAATTGACTCACATCTTTCCGAGCCGCCTTGATCTTAGCCTCCAACCGTCTTTTCCATGGTGGGTAATGAATCTCGTGGCTCTGCAGTTGCTCTTGTAGCCAAGCATCTCTAGGATCACTGATGCTGAAGCGTATATTAACTCATTGGTTTCCGTGATCGTTCCTGTCGGGATCGCCCTCAGTGCTGCATTCACAGTTTTCTTGAGACTTTCAGATGGTACTTCACATAGCCGTTGTAATCGATTTCTTGGTTGCCCAGTTTTCAATCTTGCCATCATCTTATCTCGCAGGTCAGTTGCTGCCTCGCTCAGCATTTCATTCATTGGGCCTAGCTTCCCAATCTCATCATTCATTGGGGTTTGCCTCCCAATCTCTGGTCTGACCTCTTCCTAGCCTAAAATCAACACATAACCTGCTGTAAGCAATAGGAGAACATTACAGTTTTCAGTCTTTTGAAATCTGGTTCCCTCTGACACAATAAAAAGTGTTTTAATATCGAAGCTCAGCCAGAGAAAAAACAACTGTTTTGGCAAATAGTATTAACATTGCTTTATGTAACAAAGAGGGTACAGAAAGTGCTTAAGAATGAATGTCTCTCTGTGTCTTTGTGTTGTCATGTTATTTGTTACTTGTTTTTTTTTTGTTCATTTTGACTTCAAGACGGCGCCGCGAGAGTGGCTGCCTTTCCAGCAGGCTCCTGTGTTTTGCTTTTCTACTTTCATTTCTTTCATAACTTTGCTGCTGTGAAATGTAAATTTCTCCACTGCGAGACTAATAAAGGCAAATCCAATCCAATCCAATCCAATCCAATTACTTCTGTGGAAGTTATAAAAGAAAGCAGGGTAAGAGCCTTTAGATTAGGTCATTTTTTTACACTCATGATATCTGCGGGTGGGCTCGATCAAGAAATAGAAACGGTGAGCAAGGAACGAGAAACAAAGCATATAGAAAACAAATGGTAAATGGCACCATTGCTCATTAAAAAAAGTTCATGATTATAAAACAACAAAACATTAAATATGCTGTTGAGCGCCATATGTGGTGCCAGATGGAAACTGCGCTGGCATGGTATAGAGGCCGCAAAGGCCTGCTTATAATAGACAGCTGGCGGCCCGGAGACAGGTGCACACAACTTGGCACATATACTAGCAACAAGGGACGTTCCAATACTTTGAGCCACACAGAGTGCAAAAACGACGGTAGCAAAAGAGGAGATGTGTTAGATTTCTGCCAAAGAAGTGGAGTCATGGAAGATCATGATTATGGGTGGTTGTCCTGTTTGAGGGTTGCAGCGGAAGGGCAGCCTCGGTACACATTTTTTAGTTGGCAGCTTGACTTTGAACATGGGCTGCTCTTCTCATATTTTTTTACATTTAATTGTGTCAAAATATCGAGACCTTAAAAGATAGCAAATATATATATATATAAAAAAAAAAATCCTCGTCTCACCCACCATGGGTGGTGTCTGTCCCCATTTCAGCTCGGGTCCTCTACCAGAGGCCAGGAAGCTTGAGGGTTCTGCGCAGTATCCGTGCTGTTCCCAGCACTGCGCTTTTCTGGACCGAGATATCCGATGTTGTTCCCGGGATCTGTTGCAACCACTCGTCGAGTTTGGGGGTCACTGCCCCAAGTGCTCCGACCACCACAGGCACGACTGTCACCTTTACCTTCCAGGCTCTCTCCAGCTCCTCTCTGAGCCCTTGGTATTTCTCGATTTTCTCATGTTCCTTCTTTCTGATGTTCCCATCACTCGGGACCGCTTTCCTTTCCCCTTTATCTATGACCACGATATCTGGTTGGTTGGCCATTACCATCTTGTCAGTCTGTATCTGGAAGTCCCACAGGATTTTTGCTCGGTCATTCTCCACCACCTTGGGAGGTGTTTCCCATTTTGACCTTGGGGTTTCCAGTCCATACTCCGCACAGATGTTTCGGTAGACTATGCCAGCCACCTGGTTATGGCGCTCCATGTAGGCTTTCCCTGCCAGCATCTTACACCCTGCAGTTACGTGTTGGATTGTCTCAGGTGCCTCTTTGCACAACCTACACCTTGGGTGTAGGAGCCTTTGTTTGGCAGTTTCGAGTGCTTCAGGTATGGTTATCTGCATGTACCTCTTGGGTATTGGCCTTTTATTCACACCTCTCTGGGTCTCCGTCAATTGACTCACATCTTTCCGAGCCGCCTTGATCTTGGCCTCCAACCGTCTTTTCCATGGTGGGTAATGAATCTCGTGGCTCTCATGGTTGCTCTTGTAGCCAAGCATGTCTAGGATCACTGATGCTGAGGTGTATATCAGCTCATTGGTTTCCGTGATCGTTCCGGTCGGGATCGTTCTCAGTGCTGCATTCACAGTTTCCATGAGACTTTCAGGTGGTACTTCACATAGCCGTTGTAATCGGTGCCTTCGTTGCCCAGTTGTCATTCTTGCCATGATCTTATCTCTCAGGTCATTTGCTGCCTCGCTCAGCATTTCATTTATTGGGGCTGGCTTCCCAATCTCATTATTCATTGGGGCTTGCCTCCCAATCTCTGGTTGAACCTCTTCCTGCGATGTGGCAGCCTGGGGCCCTTCACCTCGGAATTTGTGTTGTACCTCATCAATCTCAAGTTGTGATAGCAATTGCCGTTTGTGGATATTGGAACACTGAGCTACTAGTTGTTTCGTGGTCAACCGTGACTGTGGGTTTCGAAGTAACCATTCAGCCCCCATTTTCCGCATGTAACCCCTCTGACTAGGGTTGCTTGAGTAGTAGCATTCCAACAGAGCCATGTTATCGCATCTCGTCCATCTCCGCTTTGTTCCAGTAGCCCATTTTTCATCAGGGTGCTCTGGTTCCCCAGCACCTGACGCAGACCTTGTTTTACCGAGCGACGTCTGAGCCGGCATGTCATTCCATTTATTGTCTTTCATCATTGTATGAGGTAGGCATTAGCGTGAAGGGTCTTGCCCAAGGACCCACACTGGATGATGTCATTGTGCTCATTTTCTCTGCCACAAGTGGGCTACGAAAGATGGATTGACTGGGGTATCATTTATGTAAAGCAACTTTTTAACACAAACAATGTTTTAATGAACTATGCTGAGTTTCTCAATACGCATCAAATCCCTGTGACCCCTAAGGACTTTGCCATCGTTATGGATGCCATCCCAAGTGGTATCATAAGCCTGTTCAAGGGTCACTCCGCTACTCCCGACAGACCACCGCCAATTCCAGTGACAGAAACTGCCCTGGGGAAACTCTGTTTCTCATCAATTGCTCGAAATCGGAACCGTGCAATTCGACATTTGTTTCAAAAATCTTTTGTGACGGTTCCCTACGTTGTTCATCACTGGAGAACGTATGTCCCAAATATCCCATGGGAAAAGGTTTGGACCCTCCCATATAAATTTTTCATCACAAACAAACAAAGAGAAATAACATACAAACTCTTGCACCGTTGCTATCCTGTTAAACATAAGATACGGTCCTTACAGGATATATCATGTACATTTTGTGAAGCTGAGCCTGAAACTGCAACTCACCTCTTCTGGGCTTGTCCCGAAACTACTCGCTTCTGGAAACACTTTGTCAAATACGTTCAATGTAAAGTCACTTCTCTGTTCATATTTCATGACAAAGACATGCTGTTTGGATATTACAACAAGACCAACGATAAATATTTTATTATTAATTTATTAGTTTTTCTTGCCAAACATCATATTCATAAATCTAAATTTTGTGGGAGGAAACCACTATTTGTAATATTTCAAAATGAAATGAAACTATATCAGAAAACAATTCAACCATCTGCCGACCCAAATGCTATCAAAACACATGATTTGTTGATGAAATATGGCATAGGATGATGTGCTTGCCGAAATCATCTGGTGTCCCCCCCCCTCTCTTTTTTTTTGTCAATTTCACTATGTTGTGCAGACTCGATGGAATGTTAAAACCCCTGGCACCCCCCTTCCCCCGCTCTCTCTCTCTTCTATTTTGTTCTTCTCTCCTCTTCTTTCTTCTTGTAAAATGATTATCTGTCAGGAACTTCTATTTCCTGTGCGATCAGGTACTGTCTCATACGCGATTATGTCACCAAATGTATGTTGCCAACTATTTGGAAAATATCAAGTATGCAGAAAGATTTGCTGAGACACACCTCAGATGTACTTTTAGAAGCTCCACAAGCTATTCAAAACCAATGGTTTTGTTTACTTTTGTTGTGTTTTGTTTGCAGTGTGTTTGTTTGTTTGTTTGGTTCTGTTGCTTTGTATGTTTGCATGCCATTTGAATTAATAAAAAAAAAAAAAAAAAAAAAAAAAGTGGGCTACGAACCCTCGTCTCCCATATGCCAAACCGATGCCTTATCAACTGAGCTATCCAGCCGCTTATATATATATATATATATATATATATATATATATATATATATATATATATATATATATATATATATATATATATATATATATATATATATATATATATATATATATATATATATATATATATATATATATATATAGAGAGAGAGAGAGAGAGAGAGAGAGAGAGAATCAGAATCATGAAACACTGGACATGATGTTATTCTGTCCGTTTGTGCCAATGGATGTGCCAATGTATGGTGAGATTTAGCCTTGATGTTGAGAGTGGTGTGGGAGATGTGCCTCAGGCATGGGAAGGTTGTGAATTTGGGACACATCATCAGTAGTGCTCCAAAGAATCATTGGGTGTTTCGGACTTTCATCACTAGACACACTCATCGATGGTGGCCAGCAACATGTTGATCACGCCCGCGCTTGTGTCCCATGCCCAATCAGATGTTCAGAAGCTGGTGGGGGGGGGGGTCTTTGGTTGCTGACCTATGAGCCCAACAAGGGTCCTTCCTCTTCATCCAGATCCAGTGGCTCCTTCTTTCTGCCGCTTCAGAGAGTGACCTAACTGTGTGCCGCAGAGCCTGTCCATGGATGCCCAGGTCTTTTAGCAGTTTGATGGTGGAGGAAGCCACAAACCCTCTACATCCAACTTCAATGGGATAGACCTTGGCTTTCCATCCTCGCTGTCGCGCATCCACTGCGAGTTCTGCATAGCGCAGCTTCTTGCGCTCACAGGCCTCTTCAACTGAGTTTTCCCACGGGACTGTAAGTTCTGTGATGTAGACAGCCTTGAGTGAAGGAGACCAGAGCACCAAGTCTGGTCTTAGGGTGGTGGCTGCAATCTCCGCTGGGAAAACCAATTGCTGGCCAATGTCAACCCGCATCTTCCAATCCCGGGCCCTGGCCAGCTGTCCAACCTCCAATTTTGCAGGAGGATGTTTGGGCTTTTTCTCTCCCTCTTGGATAAAAGTCAACGGTGCTGTGCTGGAAGTGGTGGCTCTCATGGGCAAGGAGTTGATGGTATTCCTATTGCTCTCAAGGACAACTGCCAAACTCTTCAGGACCTCGTTGTGCCTCCAGGTATAGCGGCCTTGTGTGAGGCTGGTCTTACAACCGGTCAGGATGTGTTTGAGAGTTCCTGGAGTTGGACAGATGTCACAGGTTGGATGATGAAGCTAATGTTGCTTGCCTCCATTTCCCAGAGATCCCTCCAGCTGAGCTTTCGCTTCTCCAGGCCTTCCCACCTCTTCCATTGTCACTGCTTCGCAAGAGATACAGCCTTCGCAGTTCTTTCTGCTTCCTCTTGGCGGCGCAGCTCTTCCATCACCATTTTCCTTCTTTCCGATGTTGAGGCCTTACGCCAAGATGGTTTGTTTGTAAGGCCAAAGCCCCCTCTTCCTAGCTGGACGTGTCCCACGATGTCACTGTTACTTAGGGCTGCTGTGGCCTGCTGCACCGCGGTGGGTGGCGTCCATTTCCGTCCAGTTGATAGGGGGGGTGCAGCTTGACTGATCTTCCGGTCCCTGGAGTCTGTAAGGGTCATCTGAAGTCTCACTTTAGAGCACTTGTACTCTTCGGTGAGGCTTGTGATTGGAAGCTAGAGGACCCCTTTGCCAAAGAGGCTGATGTTTGACAGACAGCGTGGAACACCTAGCCATCTTTTCACATATCTAGTGATGGCTCGCTCCATCTTCTCCACCATTGAGAGCGGGACCTCATAGACGGTGAGTGGCCACATTACCCGAGGGAGAAGTCCAAACTGCAGACACCAGAGCTTGAGCTTCCCTGGCAGTGGAGTCTTGTTGATGTTTTCCAGACTTTTGCTGATGTCCTGCATTAGTTGCTGCACTTAATCTTTGTCTCTTAGGCTTGCATTGTAACATCTGCCCAGGCTTTTGACCGGTTTCTCAGACACCGTTGGTATTGGGTCATCACCAATGCAGAACATCACATTTTTTAGCTCTCCCTTGACTATTGAGATGCTGCGTGACTTGTTCAGCTTGATTTTCATCCGGGCCCATTTGATGTTTTCCTGCAGTTTTCCAAGTAGGCGCCTGGTGCAAGCTACAGTCAAGGTGGTCATGTCATCCATGTATGCCCGGATAGGTGGGAGGTGGATCCCATTCCTGGTTCGCTCACCCCCCACCACCCACCTTGAGGCCCTGATGATGACCTCCATGGCCATTGTGAAGGCCAGGGGTGAAATCGTACAACCTGCCATGATGCCGACTTCTACACGCTGCCATGATGTTATGAAGTCAGGTGTTGTGAAGCACAGTTGCAGGTCTTCGAAGTAGGCTTTTACTAAGGTAGTAATCAGTAATTGAATCTGGAAGAAGTTGAAGGATTCCCAGAGAGGGTTATGGGGAACGGAGCCAAAGGCATTGGCCAGGTCGAGGAAGATGACATGAAGATCTCTATTGTCTTTCTTTGCCGCTTGGATTTGGTGCCAGATCATACTGGTGTGCTCCACGCAACCAGAGAACCCAGGGATGCCAGCCTTCTGTACAGAAGTATCAACGTACTTGTTCTTCTCCAGGTAGGTGGAAAGTCTCTGTGCTAACACACTAAAAAAGATTTTCCCCTCAACGTTGAGAAGGCTAATTGGCCGGAATTGACTAATGTCTGCGGCATCCTTCTCCTTGGGAATTCGTACGCCTCCGGCCCTTCGCCATGCCTTTGGTATTATCCCTTTCAGCCACACAATCCTCATGAGCCTCCAAATATAGCGCAGAACATCTGGTGCGTTCTAGTAGAGCTTGCACGGAACTCCATTTGGCCCGGGGGCTGATGCTGATTTGGCATGCCGTACTGTGTTGTCCACTTCCTTCCATTTTGGAGGGCCAGTCTCGAAGTTGAATTCGGGTGGTTCAATAGGGGGGATGTCATGTGGGATAAGAAGTTTTTCATGCCTTTTTGTGTCCTCGTGGACCTTTTCCAGGTGCTTTTCAAGTTCCTGCTTTGAGGGATTCCGCTTTTATATAGATATTTTATATATATATATATATATATATATATATATATATATATATATATATATATATATATATATATATATATATATATATATATATATATATATATATATATATATATATATCTCATCTCATCTCATTTTCCGTACCGCTTATTCCTCATTAGGGTCGCGGGGGTTGCTGGAGCCTATCTCAGCTGTCTTCGGGCACGAGGCGGGGGACACCCTGAATTGGTTGCCAGCCAATAGCAGGGCACACAAAGACATACAACAGTCACTCTCACACTCACACCTAGGGACAATTTGGAGTGGTCAATCTGCCTGCCATGCATGTTTTTGGAGTGTGGGAGGAAACCGGAGGACCCGGAGAAAACGTATGCAGGACAGCAGTGGGGAGAGTGCATCACCTTGGTATATGCCACATTTGATGGACACTTGCGTGAGTGGCTTGCCATTGATTTTCAAGTGTGGTTTTCCACATCCTCATTGAGTTTGCAACAAAGGCTCTCTCATGTGTGGCATCGAGTCATATGCTTTCTTGTAATTAATCCAGGCTGTGACTCTTTCTTGTATGTCTGCCGCTGTGATGGTAACTGGGTTCTGTTCAGGGAGGTTGCTGTGCTCCTCTTTCAGAGTCACCAGCCATTGTGCAGGAGCCTTTGTTTGGCAGTTTCGAGTGCTTCAGGTATGGTTATCTGTATGTACCTCTTGGGTTTTGGCCTTTTATTCACACCTCTCTGGGTCTCCTTCAATTGACTCACATCTTTCCGAGCCGCCTTGATCTTAGCCTCCAACCGTCTTTTCCATGGTGGGTAATGAATCTCGTGGCTCTGCAGTTGCTCTTGTAGCCAAGCATCTCTAGGATCACTGATGCTGAAGCGTATATTAACTCATTGGTTTCCGTGATCGTTCCTGTCGGGATCGCCCTCAGTGCTGCATTCACAGTTTTCTTGAGACTTTCAGATGGTACTTCACATAGCCGTTGTAATCGATTTCTTGGTTGCCCAGTTTTCAATCTTGCCATCATCTTATCTCGCAGGTCAGTTGCTGCCTCGCTCAGCATTTCATTCATTGGGCCTAGCTTCCCAATCTCATCATTCATTGGGGTTTGCCTCCCAATCTCTGGTCTGACCTCTTCCTCTGAATTTGTGTTGTACCTCATCAATCTCAAGTTATATATATATATATATTTATTTATTTTTCATTTTATTTTTTTTTTCATTTTCAAATTTTCCATTCCCAAACATTAACTTGAGCCAGAAGGAACATCTTTACTTAAACATGTCTGTCTGTGCATGAATACAATTATTTTTATGCAAAAGTTCTTCAAACATTTTTGCCATGTCCAGAGCAGGGAAAAAGAGAACCTTGAAGAAAGAGTTGTGAACCATCCTGTTGACTTTAATTGAATGTGAGGCAAAACTAGAATAGCATACTGCCATTTCCTTTGCTGCCACTAAGGAAGACAGATGAAGAGCAACCCCAAGAAAGGGGATACACACTGAGGGAGGAATACAAAGAGAGCTTTCCACTCTGTGATGTGCACTGATGTAGCTCCAGCTCCAGGTCAAACGCTGCCAGTGTTTTGTGTTCATCTTCATCTCGTCTCCCCAGTGCTCCTCTAAATTATTCACAGCCTGGAGATGTGCAATGTGGCTGCCTCGCTCCTCCTTCATTCTACAGGGCTCTCTGTCTTCCTTGGTCCGCTTTATATCATTTCCAGTTTTTGTCATGTGGAGGCTTGTTCCAGAGGCAACAAACTCCTCACACATCGTGTTAATCTTCCCCTCATCTTCCATCGACTATTAACCTTTCATCTGTGTAAGCTCTCAGTCGTACAGGAGTCGTCCATCGATGAAAAGGTTTCTTCTGCCATCATCTGTACTTCTTTCAACGTGGCCTTCATTTGCAGGATCAATAGTGCGATTGCGATGATACAAAATACTAACATTGTGTTTTTGAAACCACATTTAGGTTTAACATTTTTGGATTGGATTTGCCTTTATTAGTCTCGCAGTGGAGAAATTTACATTTCACAGCAGCACAGCAAAGTGATGAAAGGAATGACAGTAGAGAAACAAATTACATGAGCTGCTGGAAAGGCAGCCACTCTCGCAGCGCCGTCTTGAAGTCAAAAGAATAAAAAATAAAAAAAAAACAAATAATATGACAAAACAAAGACAATATGACAATACAAAGACACATAGTCATTCCTTCTTAAGCACTTTCTGTACCCTCTTTGTTACATGAAGCAGTTATCGATGAAAGAGAGGATCAAAGCATCTTTTCACCAGTGGATCATGACATTATGGTGGAATGTGCCCATCCACGTTTTGCCATCACTTTATAGGTTACATACTCTATTTCTTTGACTGTGTAAGCTCTCAGTCGTACAGGAGTGGTCCATCGATGAAACGGTTTCTTCAGCCGTCATCTGTACTTTTTTGAAGGTGTCGGACGTTTCACTCCTTATCCAAGATGCTTCTTCAGCGAACTAAAGTCTTACTGGTAGTATCTGCCCTCCATATATATATATATATATTTATATATATATATATATATATATATATATATATATATATATATATATATATATATATATATATATATATATATATATATATATATCCCTAATGTCCAGACATGGCGGCGCCGGACACTGCTATGATAGGTCCCTACTCTCAGGTTGGGGGAGCAGAGAACCACTCCCTGCGGCCCCACCAATTGTTCCTAAAGATCCAAGAAAGAAATGATAGACTGTATCCAAAAGTTAGAGAAACTAAACATTTAGACAAACAGATGTATTTTAGATTATACCCGGGAGAGGCCACACCATGTTCTATGGCCTGCCTAAAATACATAAAGAAGGGTTCCCCCTCAGACCCATGTAGCATTGACTCCTCTACATACAATGTAGCCAAATATTTAAAAACTATCTTAGCTCTGTTGGTTGGGAACACAGAATATCACGTAGAGAACGCCACAGGGTTTGTAGAGAATATCAAAGACCTCATATTGGAACCTGAGGAAACATTGGCATCTTATGATGTGACTTCTCTCTTTAAATCAGTCCTCACCCCAGCAGCAGTCTCAGTGGTGAGTACGAGACTGCTGGTGGACGTTTCTTTGCATGAAAGAACCAAACTTAAACCGGACCACATCTGTCAATTATTGGAAATCTGCCTTAATACTACGTAATTTAAATTTAGGGATTTTTTTTACAAATAAATTCATGTTTGTGCTATGGGCTCACCAGTTTCACCAATAGTGGCTCATCTGTACATGGAAGAGATGGAGAAACAGGCCCTCACATCCTTCCCGGGAACAAAACCTAGACACTGGTTTACATATGTGGACGATACTTTTGTCATATTTAAAAAACAAGAAATTCATTCCTTCACAGATCACCTTAACTCGGTAGACATCAACATGAAATGTACTCGTGAGGACATTAAAGAGAACCAACTAGCCTTTTTGGATTGTAAAGTAATTATAAAAGAGGACAGAGCGCTAAAAACAGAAATCTTTAGGAAGGTTACACACACTGACCAATACTTACTTTTCGATTCGAACCATCCTCTACAACAGGGGTATGAAAGTAATTTTTTGCCGCGGGCCACATTGTAGTTATTGTTTCCTCTCGAGGGCCGTTATGAATTTGGGGAACCCATTAGAATGTTTAAATCCCTTCAAATATTACATATAGAGCTCGCAGCAAATTAATGAATACCTCGTTTTCAAATCTGAAATCAAGAATAGTGACTTTTATTGTGGTTGACATCCAAAAATATGAAATTTTGGCTCAGATTTTAGCAATCATCATGGAATTTAACAAGTTTGATTTGCTTTCGCGGGCCGAAAAAAAATGATGTGGCGGGCCGTATTTGGCCGGCAGGCCTTGACTTTGACACCTGTGCTCTACAACACAAACTAGGAGTTATCAGAACCCTCCAACATAGGGCTAAACTAATACCAACAAGCGTCGAAGGCAGACAAAAAGAGTCAAAACATATCAGATGAGCACTCACAAACTGTGGGTACCCTCAGTGGTCGTTTAAAAAATGTCAGAAAGAAAGAATAGGGAATGAAACAAAAAATTCTGAAGATACAAAAAGGAGAGGAGTAGCAGTACCTTACATTGCAGGAGTTTCTGAAAAACTACAGAGTACTTTGGCAACACAAAATTCCTACTTATTTCAAACCGATAAACACATTAAGGCAAAAATTAGTGCATCCAAAAGATAGACTGCCAAATGAAAAACAAAGTAATGTAGTTTATTCAATACATTGTAAGAATGAAAATTGTAAAGAGCAATACATTGGGGAGACTAAACAAATTCCCAAAAAGACCAAAAAGACTATCAACATCGCAGGGATAATACTAGTGGGCCTCAATTGGCAGTACATATGCACCTAAAAGCTAGCAACCACTCATTTAATGACAATGAGGTTAAAATCTTAGCGAAAGAACATAGATGGTTTGAAAGGGGAGTAAAAGAAGCTATTTTCATAAAAAAGCTAAATGCTCCATTAAACTGATATGGTGGGGTGAGGTTCAATTTGGATCGTTCGTACAATAGCCTGCTTAGGCAACATAGGTTAGGCAACATTAGTAATGCTGATAAGGTGATACCGGAGGGAGTGGGGCAATCAGGCCAGTCGTTAGTCAGGAATGTAGGAACAATCGGTGGGGCCGCAGGGAGTGGTCCTCTGCTCTCCCCAACCTGAGAGTAGGGACGTATCATAGCAGTGTCCGTCGCCGCCATGTCTGGACATTAGGGATACATATAGGGCCGATACTACCAGTAAGACTTTAGTTCGCTGAAGAAGCATCTTGGATAAGAAGCGAAACGTCCGACACCTTCAAAAAAGTACAGATGACGGCTGAAGAAATCTTTTCATCTATTTCTTTGAGATAAAACCGAACAATGAACCCATTTTATTTAGAGCAGTGTGGTTCAAACCGTTTCGAACTCTCAAAATGTTATTTCTTTTATCACACCCTTTGGCCCAATGTCAATATCCGATCCTGGGTTAAACAAAGGTGTTGCCTATACCTCGCTGACTGGTACAAGGCACCATCTCAATCATAAATCAATAACCATTCACAGTTTCACGATCAGTGAGTCGAAACTGAATCCTCAATAAGTGGATGCTGTTGTGTGTGTGTAATAAGGTGGGGATGGGGAGGGCACGAACATATGAACGGCTCAAAAGAAATAAATGGAAGACTTGGAGTCACATCGTGCTGTTTAAGTATTCCCTTGAGCACACAGAGCAATCTTAGGATACAACTGAAGAGAAGGCAAGATGAGTCCACTCCCATCTATAGCCACAGGTTACTCATTTGTAATTCTCTCCCATCGCCACAATGATGTTTGATCATTGCAGAGTGCAAGCAGGAGGTATAGGGGAAGGTTTGATGATAAGTGAACCATTCTGCTTCGTTTCCTCAAACCGGCTTCCCAAACTACCTACCCACCCTCACAATTGCTGTCACCCAGTTTGAGGCCCCCTCTGGCCTGATGACAAGCCTAGCGTGAAATGCTTGGCTGCCCCCTTAAATTAGCAGTAGAGGCCCCCGGCGGCACATGCTTCTCATGACCTGCGCACAGTAGGCCACCGCCAGATTCTTTTCATTACGGCTGTAGCTTGCCAAACGCCTGACTCCCCCTACTTTTGCCCCCCAACTCATCCCACTCCTCTTGCTTTCCTCCTATGTGCTGCATCTAAGCTATCAAAAAGTAGAGTTGGGCTTATTTCACCCTGGTGTGTTTTCGTCTGTTTTCACTGATCTACAGGGTACAAAAAACATGTAATTTGCCCATTGGTGACTGCAGAGTACGGAACCAAAAGGGTGGTGCTCAGCTCACAACACATTTCTTTTGGGACGAAGAATCGTCATTTTCAACAACAGAAATGTTACGGACAATTGCAAAACGGTTATAAAGTGCATATAAATAAATACAAGGTGTATTTATTTGAAAGCTAAGCTCTATTTTAAATTGATTCAAATCTATTCATTGACTCAACTGTGAATGAGTTGTTGTCGATTTCATTTTGCTTAATTTATCCTTACGTTGGTGGGCATTTTTTAGCAATAACTTACACAAAACAACAACAAACATTGTTTATGTTGACTACTTCAGAATTGAAATCTTTGTTTTCGTTTATGGTTTAAAAACTGTTCTGTGTCATCCTCATTTTTAATGCATTTATTGGCAGATTAAATATGTATTTAGCTTTGCTCTTAGATGACTGCTGTATCTTGCAACGACACCCTACATAAATGCACCCAGCAGCGGACGTGCAAAGCATACCAGTGTCTATATACTATAGTTCAAAATACTCATGAGCTAAACTAAAGTGTACCAGTTGGTTAATTGTGATTTCACATGGCAGAATCAGTGAGAAAGACAAGCCCAGTTGAAGCAGCTCCGAGAGTGAGAAAGCAAGCGATGATGGTAGTAGCAGTCGAGAGAACGATGCCTGGAGGCTCCATATGTTTCTCACTGGGCTACATCAGAGCTGTAGACGGCAGCTTGGGCCACGGGGTAGCCTCTACTCACTCTATCAACTTGTCAGGCATCTAGCAAAGCTGCACAGGGACACTTTCGCAGCTGCCCCAAGGGCCAGTTCAAGTCAACATCCCATTTCCTTGCCTACCCGCCTAATTTCTCCTCTGCCTGACTTACATTTCCAATGCCCAACGTCTGGTTGGACCACGAGGCCTGGGGCCAAGTGAACACAGTGGGAGTTGCTAAGGCTAGAACATGGGCATTTGTGAGAGCATTCACCTCTGAAGGGGACGGTGCGGCAATCATACGGCCAGCAAAGACAAGAAAAAACTACATGGATTTTTTTTCTGTGTGTGTGTAAATCATTCTTTTCTTTATCATCCATACCTATATTCCCCTCCCTCTATTTACATTTTTGTTCCTCAACTATATTCATAATATACTGCAAAATTCCCCATGCCTTCATGTTTCCATCTCTCTCTCTCTGGGCGAAAAGACCGTCCAGGCTCCCTCATGCATCTGCCATTACTGTCTGTTTTTTTTTCTTTCTCGTCAAACTCCTACAAGGATCACACCAGTAGCCCACTCACTCTTCCATTGTGAATGCTCAGGGAATTTATCCTGGAAATGAAAAGACAGTCCTTTAGTTTAGTGGAGTAAACGAAGGTAAGTCAAGGAACTCTCCATTTTGAGCTTCTGCCGCAATCCTTGTCAATCAGTCTGAACACTCTCCTGCTGTCACGTTTTGCATGGAAGTTGAGGAAAGTTCTGCCAAATCTCAAGACTGTTTATGGGAACACTGGGCTATGTTAAAGAATGATTTCTTTGGCCCCAGCTCAATACTTTATCCACCCCCAACTGGCTTAATTTATGTGATACGTCCTTTTTGTTTGTCAGCTTCAATACAGGAGTGACTGTGTGTTCAGATAATGCAAAATAATTTTTAGAAACAAGTCTTGTCTGTTTGCCATCGCTCTTTTGCAAGGCCCAAATCTAAGATCCCAAGATTCAAAATTAATTTTATATGAGAGCCATCCGGAGTCTTATTCTGCAAGTTACGGCCGTCTCTATGAAAAGAAGTTGTCTTTCATCCTTACCCTGAACTTTATGGCTTCACTGACATGAATAATTTCAACATCGATACGTAATTCCCGAGCACGCATTGCTTCCTATGCAATCTGTCAATGAGGTCAAAGGTCAAATGGCTGCACATATTTTATCTGGTTTGCAATTCACATTGTTTACTTATGCTTTCAAAACCAATGAAGTTTGAAGGGATGTTGAATTAACACGGTTTAAGCAGGCACATGCTTTGGGACGTGTAGAGACCCAGTATTGATACTCTACTGTTCACCGTAAGATGTTTCTATCCAACTTATATAGTTATATAACTGTTATTCCATTTTTTTTTATCTTTAATCCATGTTGAGGCTCAGCCGGCTGCTGCCTCACCTCGTCTCTACTTAGTATTTGAACGGTAAATGTGAAAATTCAGCGATTTTGAAAAAAAATCCAAAAACGCTGAAGTTAAATGTACAAGAACTTTAAAGTACAAATCACTAAATAAATATAACTGTTTAATTTATTTTTTCATTTGATATTTCTATGACAGCTTTCCATGATGACAGGTGAGGCACTGCCTCACCTGCCTCTCACTGATGATATATATAGATAATGAATATTGAATATTGAATGTTGCTGTGCCGATTACCATTTTGTGTTTGGGAGCCTTTTACTGAGCGAGTTGCTTGTTCTGTAGCCACAAAGGGGCATATGTCTTCTTGTGCCGGTCCCAAGCCCGGATAAATACAGAGGGTTGTGTCAGGAATGGCATCCGACGTAAAAGCTTGGCCAAAACAAACATGCGGAACAAACCTCTAAAGATGGAGGCCACTGATTTGCTGTGGCGACCCCTTGAAGGGAAAAGCCGAAAGGAAAAAAAAAATAAATATATATATATATATATATATATATATATATATATATATATATATATATATATATATATATATATATATATATATATATATATATATATATATATATATCAAAGTCAAAGTCAGCTTTATTGTCAAATATGCTAATATGCATGACATACAGCACAGATGAAATTAATGTCCTCTCGGACCCAGCGTGCAAGACATGCAAGGCACTTATAACGTGGCTAAAAAAGACATACAATTGACAACAGACAATACATGTAATTTCTGTATGTAAAGTGAGGTAGTGTCGTATGGAAAGTGAGGTAGTGACGTATGTAAAGTGAGGAAGTGACGTACATAAAGTGACGTAATGTCATAATTGCAAAAACAAACAACTAGAAAGGGTTGAAGTGAGGTCTTGTCTAATGAGAAATAACAAAAAATAGAGTTCAGGATGATCGTACAGCATGTAGCGTGTACTCAGAGTTCGGTGAGTGTGGCAGTGGGAAGGGGCAGGCTGGGCAGGGCTGGGAGGGAGTTGAGTCTCCGGACTGCCTGGTGGCAGAAACTGTCCTTGAGCCTGCTGGTCTTGGCTCGGAGACTCCGCAGTCTCCGACCCGATGGCAGCAGGCTGAAGAGGCTGTGGGAGGGGTGGGTGGGATCGCGAGCGATCCGGATGGCTCTGCGGGTGTTGTAGATGTCCTGAAGGGGGGGGAGAGAGACACCGATGATCTTCTCAGCTGTCCTCACGATGTGCTGCAGAGTCTTACGGCAGGACACGGTGCAGGCGCCGTACCACACGGTGATACAGCTGGTCAGGATGCTCTCTATGGTACCGCGGTAGAAGGAGGTCGTGATGGGGGTCGGGGCTCCAACTCTTTTGAGCTTTCGGAGGAAGTACAGGCGCTGGTGGGATCTCTTGGCCATTGATGCCGTGTTGTGGCTCCAGGACAGGTCTTCGGATATGTGCACTCCCAGGAACTTGGTGCTGCTCACTCTCTCCACTGCAGCACCGTCGATGGTTAGTGGAGCATGCTGGGGGCGCACTCTCCTGAAGTCCACAACAATCTCCTTCGTCTTCTCCACATTCAGACGGAGATTGTTGTCCTTGCACCACGTGGCCAGGCGGCTGACCTCGTCCCTGTAGGCTGTCTCCTCATCGTTGTTGATGAGGCCCACCACAGTCGTGTCATCCGCAAACTTTATGAAGAGGTTGGAGCTGGGTGATGATGGTGAGCAGTCGTGCGTGAGCAGAGTGAAGAGGAGGGGGCTCAGCACACACCCCTGGGGGGCCCCTGTGTTCAGCGTGATGGTGCTGGAAGTGTTGTCGCCAACTCTGACTGCCTGTGGTCTCCCCGTCAGGAAGTCCAGCAGCCAGTTGCACAGGGAGGTGCTGATCCCCAGTTTGCTCAGTTTATTGGTGAGCTGTTGGGGGATGATTGTGTTGAATGCTGAGCTGAAGTCGATGAACAGCATTCTGACGTAGGAGTCTCTGGTCTCCAGGTGGGTGAGCGCTGTGTGGAGAGCAGTGGAGATGGCATCATCGGTCGAGCGGTTGGGCCGATATGCAAATTGGAAGGGGTCATGGGTGGGGGGGAGGGCAGCCTTGATGTGGTTCATAACTAGCCGCTCGAAGCACTTCATGAGGATGGGAGTGAGTGCGACCGGGCGGTCGTCATTGTGGCAGGTGGGGGACGACTTCTTCGGGACCGGGATAATGGTGGTGGCTTTGAGGCACGTGGGCACAACAGCCTGGCTCAGAGAGGTGTTGAAGATGTCCGTGAAGACATCTGTGAGCTCCACAGCGCAGTCTCTCAGAACACGGCCAGGAATGCCGTCGGGACCCGGGGCTTTTCGTGCGTTGGTCCCTCTGAGGGATCGCCTCACGCTGTCCTGGGACAGTGTCAGCACCTGTTCGCCGGGAGGTGGTGGGGTATTCTGTGCTGGAGTGCTGTTGTCTGCCTCGAAGCGGGCGAAGAAGTCGTTCAGCTGGTTCAGCAGAGTGGTGGAGTTCTCGCAGGTCTGTGGAGTGGGCTTGTAGTCTGTGATGGTCTGTATCCCACGCCACAGGTTCCTGGTGTCACTGCTGTCTTTGAAGTGGTTGGCGATCCTCCTGGAGTGCTGTCTCTTGGCCATCCTGATGCCACGTGACAGGTTGGCCCTGGCTGTCCTCAGGCCCAGCTCATCGCCAGCTTTGTAGGCAGCATTCCGAGCCCTGAGGAGCCTGTGGACTTCACCCGTCAGCCATGGCTTCTGGTTGGCCAGGATGGTGACAGATCTGGTGACAGTCACGTCATCCATGCACTTCCTCATGTAGGAGGTAACAGAGTCTGTGTACTCTTGGAGGTCGGTGTTGTTGTTGTAGGTGGCCGCTTGTCTGAACATGTTCCAGTCGGTGTTGGAGAAGCAGTCTTTGAGTGCCTCTGACGACCCATCAGGCCACACCCTTATCTGCTTCTTCACTGGTTTGACGACTTTGACAAGTGGCCTATATGCGGGCATTAACATGATAGTGGAGTCGTCCGAAGCTCCTAAGTGGGGGAGGGGGTAGGCTTTGTAGGCTCCTTTGTGTGTGTTGAAAACATTGTCCATATATATATATATATATATGCTATGGTTCGGTGGTACATCCCGTGTAGGGGCTTCTCCTCCCATGATTGTCCCTCTTCCAGCACCTCATCCTCTGTTCCCCATTGACTGAGACATTCTCTGAGTACATCATCCGCTGGAGCCTTCTCTTTGATGTATTCATGGAGCTTGGATGTTTCATCCTGGACAGTGGCCCTCACACTCACTAGTCCCCGGCCTCCTTCCTTACGGCTTGTGTACAGTCTCAGGGTGCTGGATTTGGGATGGAACCCTCCGTGCATGGTGAGGAGTTTTCGGGTCTTAACATCCGTGGTCTGAATCTCTTCCTTTGGCCACCTTATTATTCCTGCAGGGTATCTGATCACTGGCAGGGCATAGCTGTTTATTGCCCGGGTCTTGTTCTTGCCATTGAGCTGGCTTCTGAGGACTTGCCTCACCCGCTGGAGGTATTTGGTCGTAGCCGCTTTCCTTGTTGCTAGTTCGAGGTTGCCATTGGCCTGTGGTATACCAAGGTACTTGTAGCTGTTTTCAATGTCTGCTATTGTTCCTTCAGGGAGTGAGACCCCTTCAGTGTGGACTACCTTGCCCCTCTTAGTCACCATCCGACTACATTTCTCCAGCCCGAATGACATTCCGATATCACTGCTGGTTGTGTGGATCAGGGAGTCTATGTCCCTTTCGCTCTTAGCATACAGCTTTATGTCATCCATGTAGAGGAGGTGACTGATCGTAGCTCCATTTCTGAGGCGGTATCCATAGCCTGTCTTGGCGATTATCTGGCTGAGGGGGTTCAGTCCTATGCAGAACAGCAGTGGGGAGAGTGCATCACCTTGGTATATGCCACATTTGATGGACACATGTGTTAGTGGCTTGCAAGTGTGGTTTTCCACATCGTCATCGAGTTTGCAACGAAGGCTCTCAGGGTCCTGTTGACCTTATACAACTCCAAGCATTCAGTGATCCATGTGTGTGGCATCGAGTCATATGCTTTCTTGTAATCAATCCAGGCTGTGCACAGGTTGGTATGTCGGGACCTGCAGTCTTGAGTGACTGTTCTGTCAACCAGCAGCTGATGTTTGCCACCTCTAGTATCTCTACTAATGCCTTTCTGTGCTTTGCTCATGTATTGATCCATGTGTCCACTTATCTTAGCCGCAATGATGCCTGACATGAGCTTCCATGTTGTGGACAGACAGGTTATTGGCCGATAGTTGGAAGGAACTGCACCCTTTGAGGAATCCTTCATTATCAGGATTGTTCGCCCTTCGGTTAGCCATCCTGGGTGAGTCCCATCCATCAGCAACTGGTTCATTTGAGCTGCTAGGCGCTCGTGGAGAGCTGTGAGTTTCTTTAGCCAGTAGGTGTGGACCATATCCGGGCCTGGTGCCGTGCAGCTTTTCATACCTGAGACTCTTCCTTGTATATCTGCCGCTGTGATGGTAATTGGGTTCTGCTCAGGGAGGTTGCTGTGCTCCTCTTTCAGAGTCACCAGCCATTGTGCACTGCTGTTATGTGCGACTTCCTTCTCCCATATGCCTTTCCAGTATCTTTCAGTTTCCAGCCTTGGAGGGTCTGATCTGCTGTTAGAACCCTGCCACTGAGCGTACACTTTTGCAGGTTGTGTTGCGAACAGCCTGTTTATTCTTCTGGCCTCATTCTCTTTCGTGTACCTCTTTAGGCGACTGGACAAGGCCTGGAGCCTTTGTTTGGCAGTTTTTTTGCTTCAGTTATGGTTGTCTGCATATACCTCTTAGGTATTGGGCTTTTATTCACACCTCTCTGGCTCTCCGTCAATTGACTCACATCTTTCCGAGCCGCCTTGATCTTGGCCTCCAACCGTCTTTTCCATGGTGGGTAATGAATCTCGTGGCTCTCATGGTTGCTCTTGTAGCCAAGCATGTCTAGGATCACTGATGCTGAGGTGTATATCAGCTCATTGGTTTCCGTGATCGTTCCGGTCGGGATTTTTCTCAGTGCTGCATTCACAGTTTCCATGAGACTTTCAGGTGGTACTTCACATAGCCGTTGTAATTGGTGTCTTCGTTGCCCAGTTTTCATTCTTGCCATGATCTTATCTCTCAGGTCAGTTGCTGCCTCGCTCAGCATTTCATTCATTGGGGCTGGCTTCCCAATCTCATCATTCATTGGGTACAGTAAAGTCTCGTTATATCGATATTCTAGGGAGTCCGAAAAATATCGATATCAGTGACGTGCAGTCAGGGGAGGCAAGTGAGGCAGTGCCTCACCATTTCATCACTTTGCTGCTGTGAAATGTGAATCTCTCCACTGTGAGACTAATAAAGGCATATCCAATCCTATATACAGTAAAGTCTCGTTATATCGATATCGGATATATCGATAGTCCCGGTTATATCGATACTATTTCTATGCACGCACGGAGAAAATTACATGCAAACCGGGTCGGATATATCGATAGTCCCGGTTATATCGATATTTTTTCGGACTCCCTTGAATATCGATATAACGAGACTTTACTGTATATATATATATATATATATAATTTTTATATGTGTGTGTATATGTATGTATGTATATATGTATGTATATATGTGTGTGTGTATGTATATATATGTGTATGTATATATGTGTGTGTGTGTGTGGCATATATGTGTGTGTGTGTGTGTATGTTCGCTGACGAAGCTTCTCAGGTGAGAAGCGAAACGTCCGACAGCTTCGAAGAAGTACAGATGACGGCTGAAAATACCTTTTCATCGATGGACCACTCCTGTACGACTGAGAGCTTACACTGACAAATTAATTTTGGATTGTTTTGAATTGTGTTGCAATTTGTATTCAGACTTTTTTTATGCCACTCTATGAAAATTGTTGTTTGTTCCTGAGTTCTATCCCCTTCTACTTGTCACACTCGGAGGAAAGTCAGACATCAGTTTTGCTACAGGGACAGAAACAGAATTCAGGATGAACAACAGAGTGTGACAAGTGGAACCGTGCGATTAATTTGAACCAGCCGCTTTAATGTGTTCAGGGATGTGCAACACTTATTGTCTTATCTGTACACATCTATCAGAATCTGACAGAAAATGTGAAGACGAAGCAAGAGATTGAACCCTGCCTCTTATCATTCCAATTTCTCTTACAATCATTTCATAGATGAAATACTAAGTCTCTGTAGGGGCTTCCTTGTTCAGGACATGATTCTTGCCAACGTTTAATCAATCACACCTCTGTGATCTATTGAAACGAGGAAGCAAGGGGGTTCCATAAGACATCCACTGAATCTGCTCCCATGAACTATAAGATGTATGTATGGATGGATGGATAGATTGATCGATGGACGGGTAATTGGTGGGTGTTTGTTGTTGCCATCGGGTTTTGTGATTGAGACAATTTAACCCTGATTTCCATCGTCATGAGTCCTCAATCCCATCGGTGCCCAACAATGCCCTTCCTTCGTATCCTTCCAGTCTGATTTGATTGCGCTCCACCATAGCAAGTAGCACAACATGGCAATTGCATAAAGCAATGAGAAAACGATTTAAAGACCACTACCAACAAAATATACCTGAATTTCTACAGAACCTTTTTTTCCCTGTTCTTATTATTGTTGTGTTTTCTCTCGACACGTATTTTCTAACCACTGTTGGGATCAGCCATTTTTGTTTTCTCTTCTCAGGTGAATAGAGTAAGGAAGATATTCCATCCATCACTGGGGGTTATACAGTACTTGTCTCTAGTGGGGGTTGCATGTAGTCCACTGTGAAGTCCAGTGTGACAAGCCTGCAAGTTTCCTGCACACAGTTGTTTCAAAGCATCTCACGGTTACCATCAAATATCATTTGTGACATACGTAAGAAATGGAAGTAAAGAAATACTTTCATTAGGTCAAACTTGATAATCAGAATCAGAATCATCTTTATTGCCAAGTATGTAGAACACACAAGGAATTTGTTTCCGGTAGAACACGCTGCATTTTATTGCAATTTAACAGTGATTCTAAATTATAGCCTTCAAATCACTTTCTACTTTTGTACTGTGGTTCAGATTCAGTCTACAATCTTTTTATTTTCTTCTGAATGTAAGAACTTTCATTACTGTAGATAAGGTTTTCTTTCTGTGAACATTTCAGTGCCGACGACCCGAGGACCTCAGTTATACTAGTCAGACTCCCCCTTTTCAATTCCTGATTAAATACACGACCATTTGTCCTTTGACCATGCCAAGGCATATTGTTCAAATCAGCCTTGTTATTGAGTTACTTTTGCATTGCCGAGATGGGAATACAACTTAAAGACTGGTATTTGTCACAAGGTGGATTGTTAAATACCACACTTAATAGCCTCTAAGGACACAGACAGTCAAAGCCTTTGTGCCCTTGAGATACTATTGTCCAATTTAAAAGCACAGTTAGAAGGCTAAATGACAAGCAGCCACAGAATGTGAAGTCATTCAACAGGCTCTTTGTAAAACAATTCAGTATGTAGACTGAATCACGTTTGTTTCTTTTGTTTGTGTACAACATTCAGTTTGTTCCAGGAACATCAAAATTGCCCTGTGCGGCTGTGCTGTTTTTGAAACTTTAAAACCTCTCAGACTACAACACATTTCCTTTATTTGTTCATCCTGTCGTTCGTTCTGAAAGCAGTCAGTGAATGAGAGGTTGCACACAAAAATAACATTGGCATTGATTATGAACTGCATGGGGAGCCTAATGAATCATTCCTTGTATTTTCTGTGTCTGCTTCTTTTGTCTTATAGTGTGACAGTGAGACTGACATTGACAATAAGGTAAGGTTGCTTTCTCTCTACTCATGCACCCGGCAAAAAGTAATTTGGAAGTGAAGAGAGAAGAGAATGTATAGTTTGGGTGAAAAAAAATGTGAGGGTGTAGGCATTCTGTCACTTTTCCCACTGCTGATAAATGTACAAAATTCAACTAAGTGATGTGGAAACTGCAGAGCTGTTTTTGTGATTAGTATTTCGGGGTATAAAACAATGTGGAATGTGTTGGGGTTTTCTTTTCAGGTCATGCATCCCCAAACAACTTGAGAAGTAAAGAATAGCTTGTATGTTTTAACTTAGTATTAGTATAGTACTATTTTCATTCGGTTTTCTGCCCTCGGGTTCCATCTTAAGAAAGCATATTTATTTTCACTGATGACGATCAGACAGTCAAACCTATGTCCCGATTCCCTCTTAAGCCCACATTTGTCCTGTCTGGGAGAAATCAAAGCATGGATCATACAAAATTTCAACCACAATAGAAGTTATCAAATTTTCGTCCCAATTGCCTTTGTATACACTTCACCGTGTTGACTTGGGCCCACAGGCATCTTACCTCAATTTGGGGATCAAAGTTGCACAGTGATTTTACATTAGGACTGGCAATTTGGTTCTGGAGTTAAATTCATGTTATTGTTTTAGTCCTTTTTAGTCGAAACTCAGAGGAAATCAGAGGAAAAGGCATCCCATTGGAAAATGTTGCATTTTCTTTCATAACTTTGCTGCTGTGAAATGTAAATTTCTCCACTGCGAGACTAATAAAGGCAAATCCAATACAATCCAATCCAAACTCTTGATGTAATCAACAATGTACAGCTTGTCAAATGTGTATGTAAGCTTGTGGCGTCACCGGTGCGCACCGCCGCTTTAATGTCTTTCAATTCCTTGATCTCCTTGATGTGCATCTCACCCTGACGTATATCACACGCTTGAAAATGGTATAAAAGTAGCTGTCGTGGGACAGAGAGACTCAGACTCATCTCGGACTCAGACCCGGACAGACACACTGCTCGCAGAGTCCTGCTCAGCATCGCACGGAGTTTCACAGCACGACTTGCTCGACTCCACGCCGCGATCAAGCTCTGCGCGTCACCTGTCTGGGAGATCTGACAACGAACCTACTTACCAATAAAGAGCAACGAACCTACTTACAAATAAAGAGAACCATCAAACTCTTTATTGGCGAGCCAGCCAAGTGACGCGCAGATCTTGATCGCGGCGTGGAGTCGAGCAAGTCGTGCTGTGAAACTCCGTGCGATGCTGAGCAGGTCTCTGCGAGCGGTGTGTCTGTCCGGGTCTGAGTCCGAGACACGCACACACACACACACACACACACACACACACACACACACACACACACACACACACACACACACACACACACACACACACACACACACACACACACACACACGCACACACACACACACACACAGTACAAACCACTGTTGATAAAAATACAATTCAGTGTATAACTCGCTAAATGCCCAATCAAATAGTGTTACAAAAACAGTGTTTTGTTTGTTCATCTGTGCAGTAATCCGTATCGTAGAGTAAATGGTTAAACATTGGTGTATTATCTAAGTGTGTTATCCAATAAAATGTCATTATGTCATCAAGTTTTCTTTGTCATTTGACCAATGTAGTCAGTCTGACTACCGTTGGTGTATTAATGTAGCACACACCGGGTAAATGTTGGTTGATGACCACCTGCTTACATGATGCAGTGCCTCTAGGGAACTTCACTACATTCTAATGCATTAACAAGTTAGCAATTACTCCCCAGTAAATGAATGAGATAGCAAGGCTAATCTCCTCTAATCTTAGCTCCCAGTTCTGTAGAAGACTCGACAGATTTTCCTATAAATAATACATTAATAGCGGGCCCAATTTACATTAAGTGCAGCCTGGACTGTCAATATTGTTTTGTCTCTTTATTGAAGCAACGAAGGAGCAAGGCCGCAAGTTCGATGACACAACAGAGTCATCCTGCAGGGGCAAACATTAAATGCAACACAAGAAGGAGGCTGTTAATGTTGTGTTTTGTTTTTACCTATGTACCAATTACACATAACATTAGAATTACCGTATGCACCTTGTGGCTTGATTGACTAAGATTACAAATAGCAGAGACTAAATTCTGTGTTCACGATAAATTAAATGAATAGTCGATCATTAAATTCATTTACATCAATGGAATAATTGATAAATCGTTTAAAGATAAAGATGTGCAAAGTACAGCTGGCATATCAGCTGCCCGCAATATGACCGCTATAAAGAAAAAAAGACATTTGACATGGGACATAATGGCACACTTTACAAGAGTTTGTTCTTTTTTGAGTTGTGAATGTGAAGATGGACTTAGTGCAGAGTTGGATCTACTCTGGCTGTCACTTTAAAAAGGGAGCGCAACATTTCTACATCTTGTGTAACGTTGCTAAACTATTGCTCATTTGAGTTTACTTAGTCATTAAAATTCCAAATGAT
Organism: Hippocampus bargibanti; assembly: GCF_051943395.1. Taxonomy (NCBI): domain Eukaryota; kingdom Metazoa; phylum Chordata; class Actinopteri; order Syngnathiformes; family Syngnathidae; genus Hippocampus; species Hippocampus bargibanti. The sequence goes on from NC_142737.1 coordinate 23,576,421, forward strand.
CGAAGAAAGCTAGTAAAAAAAATATATTGCAAAACATTTGAACGCAAAATCACATTTAGTAATTTGCACAATAATCAACTCTTAAAATATTCCCTAGGGCAGGTGGGGGAACCTAAGGCTCACGAGGCAAGCTTTTGATGAGTGCATCTGGCTCACAGATAAAACAAAATACGTATTATCACTTTTTCGCTGTTTGTTTCCTGTTTGGGCTGCAGTTGGCTGAGAGCACCATTTTGATGGGATTATAATCAACTAGCGGTTGGCTGAAATAGCAATTTTGATTGTATGATACTGACCTAAGGGCCGGTGTGTGTATGTGTGTGTGTGTGTGTGTATATATATATATATATATATATATATATATATATATATATATATATATATATATATATATATATATATATGAGGCACTGACGTCATCATAGTCAGATTTACAAACATATGAACTCTACAGAGTAGTTTATTCACCAACGGCTTGTTGTTTTTCTTATATTAAACTGACATTTTGTAATTTAGCGTAAAATCTTAAAGATTGCATATTCTGGACTTAATAAAACTTTGTGGACAAATGATTTTACATTTCCTTTTATTTTTAAATGTTTGCAGTATCACATATAGTGACGAGTTGTAATTGCTGATGCAGATTTATTGATGTGTAATTGCTCCGGAAAATAGCCTGTGTTGTAGACGATTAAGGTGATGCCACGCCCGGTACTGCGTGCGTGTGCTTTTGTAAATGAGCCGTTGTGTCATAGATTATGGTATTACAAGAGATATTTTGTTCAAATCGGTGTATATATGTGTGTGTCTGTGTAAGCTCTCAGTCGTACAGGAGTGGTCCATTTCTGATCCAAACATTTTCTTTGTACAGATGACGGCTGAAGAAACCTTCTCATCGATATATATGTGTGTGTATATATATATATATATATATATATATATATATATATATATATATATATATATATATATATATACATATTATTTTTGGGCCGTGGAGGGTGTGCGAGTGTGTGTGTGTGTGTGTGTGTGTGTGTGTGTGTGTGTGTGCGTGTGTGTGTGTGTGTGTGTGTGTGTGTGTGTGTGTGTGTGTGTGTGTGTGCGTGCGCGTGTGTTTGTGCATGTGGCTATCACGGAAAAACATTTCTAAATATTTAGCTTTTTTTACGGCTCTCTTAGTCTGTTCCCCACCTCTGTCCTAGGGGTTGCTCGGGATGGTTACCAAACTGGCTGGGATGAATTTTTAAAAACCCCAAAACGGACGGTTTTGTGAATGGTCTTGTAGAAATTATTTTTTTGTTGTATTTAGGCTATATGAATGTCATTTTTCCATTTGTGAATGTCTGATCAGATTTTGTTTCTCCCAATATTATATTCACCAAATAAGCATTTTATCACATTCAGTGGTGAGCCCCGTTTAAATCCAGTGTCAAGAGGCACAGGAAGGTCCTTCCTTGACCATATTAAACCATTGTATTAAAAAAACACAATAATAAACCAAATGTCCATAGTTTTTACACCGTCATTTTGGTATGTAGGTTTGTTATGGCGGTGTTTCCACCGGAAATCAGTGGCTTTGAAGGCACAGAGGGGTGAGGTTTTACGAAGTACCCTCACACAACCCAGGGTGCTGTCTTTGCCTTTGCGTATTCTGTGTTGCTCGACGATTTCACTCTCTTGCTGTGACTAATTGATTTACACTGAATATACCCGCTGGTGTAAATGTGTAAAAATGTACTTTTTTTACACACAGATAAGAATGCCTGGATCGATAAACAGTATCGTTC